>NW_019268598.1:230598-311893 GCF_002738365.1 Cucurbita moschata | reverse complement strand
CCTCAACAGGTTTAATTACCCGTGCTACTTCAATTGCACTGCCGGAAACAATGGCCTCCTTCTCCTTCTCCGCTTTCGTTTCTCCGACGATCTGTTTTTCAATAGCACCGTCGTTGTTTCCATCCTCCTTATCCTTCTTCTCGCCGTCATAGGTGACCTCCTTCTCTTTTATTTCCTTTGCTTTCGCTACCTCCGATGCCAAATTCTGGACCTCCGCCACAACGCCATCGCCCATCTCCTCGGATTCAAACTTCACAATTCCAACGATTTTCTCACCATCGCTTTTCTTCTCTTCTCGCTTCTCTGTTTTTTTCTCCGATTCAATCTTCACAAAGCCATCGATTTTTTCCCCATCGATCATCTTCTCTGTTTTTTTCACAGACGCAGCCTTCACATCTCCACGTTCTTTTATCTCTCTAAGTGATCCATCTCCGAACTTCACCGTGCCGGTCACTGACTCGTTCAATTCTGAGAACCAACTTCGACAACCAGTCATGTGATTGCTGGCTCCCGTATCTAGGAACCAAATGTTATTTACCTTCTCAATTTCTTCTGGGACAACCTTCTCTTCATAAAGAGCCATCTCCGTCAACTCTGGTGAACCGAGAGTTCGGACTTCACAAACTTGTGCTGTAAGTAAGGCTGGCTCATCCTCATCACTTTGCGTCTCAGCCAAGTGCGCCTGATCCTCCCATTTCTTCGATCTACAGTCGGATGCATAATGGCCAATCTTTTGGCAATTATAACACTTCACCTTCCGACATTCTGAGGCATAGTGGCCTAGGCCTTGACAATTGTAGCATCTTACCTTGCTCTTGTCAGCCTTCTTCTCTTGATGAAACGAGTCGTTTCCACGACCATGGCCTCTCCCTCTCCAGCGACCACTGCGACCTCGCCCTCGGCTATGGCCTCCATTGTCGCTACGTTTTTTCTCTTTCCATTCTCCTTGAGTCAATAAGACATGCTCAACATTCTCTTTGTTGCCACCGATCCGTTCCTCATATGCTTTAAGACGGCCAATGACTTCCTCCATGGTCATCACCTTTAAATCGGCAAATTGCTCTATTGCCGATGCGATATGAAGAAACTTAGGAGGTACTGAGCGGAGAAATTTTTTCACCAAGTATGCCTCTTCAAACTTGTCTCCAAACGGACGTATTTTATTAACAACTTCTGTCAACCTTGCTGCATAATCATCAATAGTCTCGGACTTCTTCATATTCATAATTTCAAACTCAATCTTCAGAGTTTGGATCTTTGCCTCCTTTACACGTTCAGCACCGAGATGAATAGTTTTTAGTGTCTGCCATGCTTCCTTTGCTGTCTCTTTCTCTGCTAACAAAAACAACATCTCTTCAGGGATTGCTTGATAGATGGCTGCTAAGGCCATTTGATCCTTCCTTTCATCAAGGCTATCCAGAGACTCAGTTGATTCGATTGCGTCCCACACCCCTTGAGCACGCAAATAGACCTTCATCTTCATAGCCCATGCTGAGTAGTTGGTTCTCGATAACGTCGGGTATTGGAGTGTTACCAGACTTTCCTTTGTTGCAAACTTCGACGACTCTCCTCTCTCTCCAGTGTTGTTATTATTTCTCGGCATGATCTTTGGCATGTAACTTGGCTCTGATACCAAATGTTAGAAAACACTCATACAACTAAGAGAGGCAATAAACCAACATCCTATTATTCAACTGGTTACAGAGTACATATATAGACAGAATAGCCACCTTAACCGTTAGTAACCACCCTTAACCGCTAGTAACCACCTTTAACCGCTACTAACTACCCTTAACTCACATACATTGAAATACAAACAGTAAAATAGATTAATTACGGTTAATACAAGATTAAATAAACTAACAGTGCAGTCTTGTATCGTTTACTTGGGATCACATTCACATGGGTTGAATCCTTCTACTCTTGATCTCCAATTTGCAACACAAACCCACTACAATCTACTTGGATCCCTGTTAGAAACACAAACCCACTACAATCTACTTGGATCCCTGTTAGAAACACAAACCCACTACAATCTACTTGGATCCCTGTTATTTTACTTGCTAATTTAGGTTCATACAATAGACATATTAATGGCTTTGCTTCTTGATCACAAAGTTGCAGAAGACGTAGCAAGTAAAATAATATTCATTTGTTCCTAATTTATGTGGTTTCATACTTCTATGGAAACGTTCGAATTCTTACAGAAAGATTCCAAAAACAAAACGACGTTTTTTAGCTTTCAAAATTTTGTAGGTAGGAAGAATTCACAAGCTTAATTTTCAAAAGTCTAATAGTTATCCTTTTTCTTTTTTCATAGCATCCTGACTTGGTATCAGTGAAAACAAAGGACTAAAACTGCACACAACACGATCATGGAACTTTCTTAGAGTTGAGAATGATGGTGGAATTTCTTCAGACTCGAACCTTTCAAGATTTGGTGAATCTACCATCATTGACAACCTTGACACAGGTTGGACGGTATAAGTTCTTGGACATTAGGCAAATTTTATAATAATTTAGGTACCTCTTCTTCTTGTAATTGGGAACAATGCAGGTGTTTGGCCAGAATCAAAGAGCTTTAGCGATGAAGGATATGGACCTATCCCAACCAGATGGAAGGGAAGTTGCGAAGGCGGCTCAAAATTTCATTGCAACAGGTCCCTTACCTCAAATCCCTTAAAGTTACCACACCTCTATTTAATTACTTTATGCTAAGAAACATGGACAATTTAATCCAACTAATGTGTTAAAGCACGTATTCGACACTTTTGTTTGCATAATAGAAAAACACGGGACACTAGTTGTTCAAAGTGAATATTAATCTAATATTTGTTAGACGCATATTGAATTATAATGTGCAATAGGTTTGTAACATTCAATTTTATGTTTTTTTTTTTTTACCTATTCAAATATTTAAAAATTAATTGATCTATTAGATATAAAATTAAAATTTATGTTTAATAGGACTGTGAATATTCAATTTATTTTCTAGTAGGCTTGTAAATTTTAAATAAACGTCAAATGGTTTATTAATCTATCAGATACAAAATTAAAATTTCAAGATTTATTCATTATCTTGTAAGTTTAAGGAACTTAATAAAAAAAGATAAAAGTTGAGAGACGTATTAAACATTTCTTTTAATTCGTATATAAAAAAATTACAAATAAAAAAAAAGTTTAAGAACTAAACTTCTCGTTTAGCCTAAGTTTTTAAGCACACGAATGCATAAACTCATCGACTTTTGAATTTTCTTCTTGTATAAAAATGATAATAGATCTGTCCTTGTCGTGTTTGTATTCTAGCTAGTCATTCTATCAAATGTTTGTATCAGTACGTGTGATGTAGATGTAAAATTGAAGATTTTAAATGCAGGAAGCTGATTGGAGCACGGTATTTCAACAAAGACTATGCATCCTTCGTGGGACCTCTCAACTCAAGCTATGAAACTGCAAGGGACTATGATGGGCATGGAACACACACCTTATCCACAGCAGGAGGCAATTTCGTTAAAGGAGTAAGCATTTTTGGGAATGGTTATGGTGCTGCAAAAGGGGGTTCCCCTAAAGCCCTTGTTGCTTCCTATAAAGTATGTTGGCCTCTAGTGGGGGGCGGTGAGTGTTTTGTGGCCGATATTCTAGCTGCCTTTGAAGCTGCCATTACTGATGGAGTTGATGTTCTGTCGGTTTCACTCAGTAGAGGTGCTGAAGAATTTTATGATGATCCAATAGCTATAGGGTCCTTCCATGCAGTGAAGAACGGAATCACTATCGTTTGTTCTGCTGGAAATTCAGGACCATCTAAAGGCACGGTCGAAAATGTCGCACCATGGATGATAACTGTGGGAGCTAACACAATTGACAGGCTTTTTACCACTTACGTGGTGTTGGGAGACAAGAGGCACTTCAAGGTACTATATCGGACACTAGTTAGTACTATATAGTTATGTTCTTGACACTATTTATACATATATTTAGGTAAGTATCGAACCATTTTCAAACATAGTAAATTGCATTAGGCATATAAAATTGTATCGTATACGTGTTTCTATATTCGTATCGATTCAGTTTATGGCTCTATACTACATTTATGTTGTCTTTGATGATTTTTCATTGTCAATACCAGGGTGAAAGTCTTTCGAATAAAATATTGCCAGCTGAGAAGTTCTATCTATTGATCAATGCTTTTGATGCAAAATTCAACAAGGTCACTGTATAGAAGCTTGAGTATATTTTAACTTAAATTATGTTATATATTTTCTCCCATTTTTATAATGTTTAGCTCCATCAATTTTTTCAATAGATGCGACATACATCTCTGACAATTGTGATTTTGTAGCGTACTATATCTTAAAGGGTCTCTTGGTCCTAAAAAGGTAAAAGGAAAAATTGTAGTTTACCTTAATTGGGACGATGCAAGAGTGGACAAAGGTTATGTGGTTGCTCAAGCAGGTGCCGTAGGAATGATTCTTGTTAATGACGTGGGAAGTGGGGATGGACTTTTGGCTGATGCACACTTACTTCCTGCTTCACATCTAAGCTATACCGATGGTGAATCAGTCGACCAATACATCCGATCTACTAAGTTATTACTCTATCTTATTCCATCAACTTCCACGTTTATTCACAAACTCTTTTAAATATAAACTTAACATAAATTTAGAAGCTTAGGAATCTATTAGGCGTATTTTGTAAGAATAAAAATTTATTAGACTCAAAAGTTATAACTTATATGTCAGATTTTGTGGTTGAATCAGAACTCCGATGGCTTACATGACTCGCGTAAAGACTGTGTTGGGAATCAAACCAGCACCAATTACGGCTTCATTCTCGTCAAGAGGTCCCAGCATAGTTGAGCCCTCAACACTCAAGGTTGGTTAAGATCTGTGTTGAGTAATTTTGTAGTATAAAGTTCAACGTGTCAACTAATAATAGTCACAAAATTTGAAGTATATCCTTTTTTTTTTCATTTCTAGCCTGATATAACAGCATCGGGTGTGAATATACTAGCTGCTTTCTCTGACGAAGCATCACCAACTGATTCACCTTTTGATAAACGTCGGGTTCTATATAATGTATTATCGGGCACTTCATGATCATTTTAAAAGTTGAAGGACTAGTTAAACTAGTAATTTGTCAAGAGTATTTCCAAACCATGAATAGTAAGATGGACATAAATCTTGCAAGCTAATGGTTTTGTTTGGCGGCCGAAACCAAATCCAATACTAAGCTAAAAAAAAAAGGAGAAAGCAGACTCATTGGCATATGGTGCAGGCCATGTCCAACCAAATAAAGCAGCAAATCCGGGCCTTGTTTACGACCTCTCTACTCAAAACTACTTGAACTTCCTATCTGCCTGTGGCTACAATAAAACACAAATGAAACTATTCTCCAATCATACTTCATTTGTTTGTTCAAAGTCATTCAAAGTAACAAATTTGAACTATCCATCAATTGAATAATCTAAAATCAGAGGCAGTAGAGATCAAAAGAAGAGTAAAAAATGTGGGAAGTCCAGGCACGTATGTTGATCAAGTCAAGGCACCACCAGGAGTTTCGGTTTTAGTAGACCCAAGTACTTTGAAGTTCACCAAAACTGATGAAGAGAAGGATTTCAAAATTGTGTTGAAGAGGGTGCCAAATAATCAAACTGAAGAGCATGTGTTTGGAAAATTTGTGTGGTTTGATGGGAAGCATCGCGTTAGCAGTCCAATTTTTGTGACATTAAAGGTGAAATAAAAGAAGCATGTTAGTTGGGTTGAGTTTAGCTTGTTTTAACTCAATTGAAATTTTATTTTCTTGTTCACAATTCTTCTCGATAATGGATTTTTCATTTCTTTTTAAATTTAAATTTAAATTTATTTAAGTTTTTATGTTGAATGACTTAAAAAAGAGGAATGAAAAACGACTCCGCTCGGCTAAGCTCAACTTGGCTCTACACAATTCTTAAAGGCTAAAAACAGCTTAGACAACTTGGTTTCGCAAATTGGACAACGACCCCCAAGTTTTTTACCCTCCCACAGCTGGTTTTGACCTTTATTTGAGGTAATAAACGTTATTATAATGCTTCATTTCACAAATTTAAATTTAATTATGTTACAACTGTGAAATACTAACGAAAGGCGATGAACGATTTAATAGGAAACGAACTCCGACAATACATGGAGAAGCTTTTGAGTAAGTGGTCTTACTATAGTGCGTGATGTATGACGAAACATGTCTAGTGGGACCGATACGTGTTCTTTATGCTTTATGATTTATGATGTATGATAACGTGTATGAGTTATATGATGATAGTTAATGATGTTCTATGATGATTATGATGTGTTATGATGACGTTATATGTTGATGACGATGCATGATGTTATTTCTATGTTAAGTTGGTAAGCATGTTGTGAATGTCCTACTGCATTTTGACGATAGTTATGCCTAGGACACAACCCTAACTAATATTAATGGTGATAAGATGAAAACTTAATGCACATATATTACTCAAGGTAATATAAGAATGGCACTAGTAAGTCAATTGATGATGTTTCTTCCGAGTAAGCTGCTAGTATATTCACATGTTTTTATATCAGGTTGGAAATTAGAAAGAAAAATGCAATATTCAAAATTTTTGTGACGATTGGTAGTTTACGTATTGAACTTTATACTGTAAAATTACTTGAGACAATTCTTAATCAACCATGAGTATTGAGCGTTCAACTATGTTGGGACCTCTTGACGAGAATGAAGCCATCACTGGTGCTAGTTTGACTCCGAACTCTATCGTCATGCCAGTCATGTAAGCCATTAAAATTTTGACTCGTCCACCTATATGTCATACGAGTTACAACTTTTGTCATTTTTTCAACTTTCAAGTTTAATAAAATTTTTAACTTAAAAAAGGATCTCAAAACTTTTAAATTTATGTTTAGTTCATTATGAAGTTCAAAAAAGTTCGTGAATAAACATGGAAGTTGATGGAATAAGACGAAGTAATTACTAGGTAGAGTTGATATATTGGTAAACTGATTCACCATCAGTGTACTTTATATTCGAAGCCTGCTTGAGCAGCCACATAACCTTGGTACACTCTTGCATGGTCCCCTCTAAGGCAAACTACAACTTCTCTCACTGTATCTGTAATGTCACAAAAATTGGACTGCTAACACGATGCTTCCCATCAGACCACACAAGTTTTCCAAACACATTCTCTTTAGTTTGATTATTTGGCACCCTCCTCAACACAATTTTGAAATCCTTCTCTTCATCAGAATTAGTGAATTTCAAAGTATTTGGATTTACTGAAACTGAAACTCCTGGCGGTGATTCGACTTGAGCAACATACGTACCTGGACTTCCCACATTCTTCACTCTTCTTTTGATGTTCACTACATCAGATGTCAGATTATAGATCGAGATTGAAGGATAGTTCAAGTCTAATACTTTGAATGACTTTGAACAGACAAATGAAGTATCATTGGAGAATAGTTTCATTTGTTCTTTGTCGTAGCCATGGGCACATAGAAAGTTCAAGTAGTCTTGGGTGGAGAGGTCGTAAACAAGGCCAGGATCTGCTGCTTTGTTTGGTTGGACATGACCTGCACCATATGCCAATGGGTTTGCTCTCTCCTTTTCTGAGCTTAGTATTGGATTTAAGTCATTAGCTTCGGTTTCAGCTGCCAAACAAAATAATGCAAATACCATAAATAACATCTCTTACTATTCATAAATTATTAGTTTAAATAGTCTGTTAACTTTTAAAATGATAGAAGAATTTTGAATAATGAACCTGTAGTCATGATTGCAGATCTGATAGCTGCGGGACTCCATTTTGGATAAAGGGTTTTGAGAAGGCCGACGATACCAGCAATATGGGGACATGCCATAGAAGTGCCAGATAATACATTAAAAAGAACCCGACGTTTATCATAAGGTAAACCAGTTATTGAATTTTCCTCCGAGAAAGCTGCTAATATATTGACACCTGGTGCTGTTATATCAGGCTAAAAATTAAAAAGAAAAATAAAATACTTCAAATTTTGTGACCGTTAGTCGTTGACATATTGAACTTTATAATATAAAATTACTAAACACACATATCTTAACCAACCTTGAGTATTGAGAGCTCAACTGGGTTGGGTCCTCTCGATGAGAATGAAGCCATAATTGGTGCAGGTTTGGTTCCCAACTCAGTCTTCACAGGAGTGATGTAAGCTATTGGATTTCTGGTTCACAAAAACGTGACATATAAGTTAGTTTATATTTAATAGATCATAAAGTTTAAAAGAGTTTGGGAATAAGATGGAGTAATTACTTATTAGACCGGATGTATTGGTCGATTAATTCACCATCAGTATAGCTTAATGTGAAGCAGGAAGTAAGTGTGCATCAGCCATAAGTCCTTCCCCACTTCCGTTGTTATTAACAATAATCATCCCAATCGCACCTGCTTCAGCAGCCACATAACCTTTCTCCAATCTTATATCGTCCCAATTAAGGCAAACTACAATTTTCCCTTTTACCTTTTCAGGATCAAGAGACCCTTTTAGACAAAGTGCGCTACAAGATCACAATAAAATTTTAATTAATATCATGTGTTACCGTCAATTTGTTCTTATTATTATGGTAAAAATATTCGGACTAAATTATACAAAATACTCTCAAATTTAAAACATATTTCAATTATGTATCAAAAAATTAGAGATATTGTGCATAATTTAAATTAAAATATACTCACGCATCGATATCGTGGCTATTGTTGAATTTTGCATCTAAAGCACGAATTATCGGATAAAACTTCTCAGCTGGCATTGTCTTACTAGAAAGACTTGTACCCTGGTAGTGACAATGAAAAATCATTAACGACAACATAAACGTAGTATAGAGCCATAAACTCAATCGATACGAATATAGAGACACGTATATGATACAATTTTATATGCCTAATGCAATTTACTATGTTTGAAAATGGTTCGATACTTACCTAAATATTTGTATTAATAGTGTCAAGAACATAAAAATATAGTACTAACTAGTGTCACATAGTGTACCTTGAAGTGCCTCTTGTCTCCCAATGTCACGTTAGTGGTAAAAAGCCTATCAATTGTGCTAGCTCCTACAGTTATTATCCATGGTGCGACATTTTCGACACTGCCTTCAAATGGTCCTGAATTCCCAGCAGAACAAACAACAGTGATGCCGTTCTTCACTGCATGGAAGGACCCTATAGCTATTAGATTGTCAGAAAATTCTTCGGTATTTCCACCGAGTGAAATCGATAGAACGTCAACTCCATCACTAATGGCAGCTTCAATGCCAGCTAGAATATCGGCCATAAAACACCCACCACTCCCCATTGAAGGCCAACATACTCTATAGGCAGCAACAAGGGCTTTAGGGGAACCCCCTTTTGCAGTGCCATTACCATTCCCAAAAAAGCTTACTCCTTCAACGAAATTTCCTCCCGCTGTGGATAAGGTGTGTGTTCCATGCCCATTATGGTCCCTTGTTGTTTCATAGCTTGAGTTGAGAGGTTTAGGTTCCACGACGGATATATATCCTTTGTTGAAATATCGTGCTCCAATCAGCTTCCTACATTTAAAATCTTCAATTTTACATCTACCTCACACGTATCAATACAAGCATTTGATACAATAACTAGCTAGAACACAAACACGACAAGGACAAATCTTTTTTCGTTTATATATATATATTTTTTGAAATATTTAACAAGTTTCTAAACTTTTAGCTTTGTAAGTTAAATTTTTGTGATAGTTAATAATGGTTGAAATTTTAATTGTGTCTAATAAATAAATAAATAAATAAATAAATAATAATAATAATAATAATAATAATAAACTAAGAAAATGAATATGATGTAATTTTGCTCTAAAAAGTTGTGTATTTACGTGTCTATTCAGTATCATTAACAATGAATCGATATGCATCTAACCAGTGTTAGATTAATATTCACTTTAAGCAACTATTACCCGTGTGTTTATTATGCTAATAAAAGTGTCTAATCTGTGCTTAATATATTAATCAAATGAAAGTGTCCGTGTTTTTAGCATAAAATAATTAAATAGAGGTGAAGTAATAATAAGAGATTTGAAGTTAGGACCTGTTGCAACTAAAGTTAAAGCCACCTTCACAACTTCCCTTCCATCTGGTTGGGATAGGTCCATATCCTTCATCACTGAAGCTTTTTGATTCTGGCCAAACACCTGTATTGATCCCAATAAGAAGAGGTACTCAAATTAGTACAAAAGCTGAATGTCTAGGAACTTATGAGAGGAAAATAAGTACGACCTGTGTCAATGTTGCCAATGATTGTAGATTCACCAAAACTTGAAAGGTTCCAAAGTGAGTTTGAAGGAACTCCACCATCATTCTCAACTCCAAGAAAGTTCCATGATCGTGTTGTGTGCAGTTTCAGTCCTTTGTTTTCATGTACTGATATCACATCAGGATGCTCTAAAAAAAGAAAAGGACAAAACCACCATCATTATTAAATTAAAAAAACTAGACTGGCTGGTTAACTATTTGACTTTGTGAATACTAAAAAATGGTCGTTTTTGTTTTTGGAATTTTTGTGTGAAAATCCGAACATTTCCATAAAAATATGAAAGTCAATAAATTAGGAACAAACGAGTATGATTTTACTAAGAAAGAAAATCATTATCAAATAAAATGATAACCATAACCATAAAAACGGATGAATCATTTTACTCGCTATATCTTCCGCAACTTTCTGATCAAGAACTGCTGCAAAGCCATTGATATGTCTATTGTATGAGTAAAAGATTGCTTTCTTAGCTGCTTCATTGCTGTACTTGGAAACATAAACATAAGAGTGTAAATCAAGAGTGAGTTCAACAAATCCTACGCTACATGATTTAAAACTAAAAGCTTCACCTTCCTAACACAGATCCAAGTAGATTGTAGTGGGTTTGTGTTGCAAGTTGGAGATCTACCGCAGAAGGATTCAATCCATGTGAATGTAATCCCAAGTAAACAATATAAGACTATACAACATAAACAAAACGTTTGAATGTCTAAAACTCACTTGATATAAACATTAAAAAGCTTTTATAAGTGATGATTGAGTAACCTTCTTGGCTGCAATGGTGGATGTTTGTAAAAGAGCACAAAGAAAGAATGAGAGAAGTAAAGGAGGACGATTGAAGGCCTCCATTTCTATATCTCTCAGAATAATTGTTTTATTAGAATGGTATACTCTCTATTACTCCGTGGCTTTTATAATGATGAACAGTGTTTTATGTTTTGACTCAGATTTGGAGTTTCATTTTTATGTATAGAAAGTGACGATGAAATCTTCCATTTGAAGAGAACAGAGCAAAAATGGAAGAAATTGATGGTATTTTAAAGAAATTATTATGGCAAGGAAATGAAAATGATTTAATAAAATATCCACACCAAAAAAGTAGAATCCAAGAAAGAATTATAGGAAATTAACATGATATGGTCGTTAGTTTTTTTTTTTTTTTTAATTTTAGGTTGGCCTGTCCTAGTTTTTTACGAAATGTTGTATGGGAAATCTGTCGACGGTGGGAAACATCCTAACAAGAGATTAGACCAATCCAATTCATTCTGGAAGGTCAAAAGGATGATCGAAACTCTTCTCAACCT
Source organism: Cucurbita moschata (assembly GCF_002738365.1). Lineage (NCBI taxonomy): Eukaryota > Viridiplantae > Streptophyta > Magnoliopsida > Cucurbitales > Cucurbitaceae > Cucurbita > Cucurbita moschata. The sequence continues at coordinate 300,256 of NW_019268598.1, read as the reverse complement.
TCTATGGAGTACTCAGTTTCCCATACTTTCAATTTGTCTCGTGCAAGTATGATACTCCAGCCTAAAGGATGATCGAAACACATCCAACTCATGATTCCACCTATCATTAAAATATATAGGTGGCCTCCAGTCTAGACAAAATTGGATGTGTAGCTACACACAGCTCACAAGTGTGAGCGTGGGTCGCTTGGTGGTTCGAACCTCTTGAACACATCATAGTCGAGCTAGCTATCCGTAGCGATGTTTCGAGGCATGATCATCAGCATCATAGTGTACGCATCCGTACTTATCATCATAAATGGAGAAGTATCCCGATGTATATGAACACACAAAATGCATGATGTACCTATAGTTTTCTTCTTTAAATCATCTTTATGACACAACCCTATACACCATTCAAACATTTTTGTAAGTAACATGCATGCATTGGCCTTTACACATTCATCATCACAAACATTAACTAGGGTTGTGTCTTTGAAAACTCATCGTCATAGTTTACCGTGACATTTAATACATGCACATCATCTTAATATAAAACATCATCATATTAATTCATTTCATCATTAGGTCTCACATCATCTTGTTATCATGCATCATCATCATCATGCCAACATCATGACATCATCGTATAACATAAAGTATAAATGACACGTGGAAGGGCCACTGGGCATGTGACGTCATACATGAGACAAGTCTTCTGACGGAGCCAATAGTAAGACTACTTGGTTGACCTTATCCAAAGTTCTATCTAACTCAAAATTTACTTGCTTTCATCCTTCATATTCGTTCTCACTTATATCGAGGTTTCACCTATTTTGAATATAAACTTAATTACCTCAGTAAAAAATAAATTTCATGCTTAATTTGTTTCTAAATTGTATTTTGTAGTAAAACTTAAAAATATTATTTCATGCTCCTTGGATCATACAAAACAAATATCGTTTGTTACAATGTTATTTTCATACAACAATTTAAAAGGAGTTTACCCTTCCCACATTTTTCCTTTTCTTTTTAAATTCGGTTCACATCGTACTTTAATTATTATTATTATTATTTTTTAATGGTTGTTACATTGTAAGTAGTTGAAATAGAATAAGAATATGGTGTGAGCATTAGTTAGGCTAGACAATACCTAGGATGGAATGCATCTTGTAATCCAAGTGCATTAGAACTATGAGAGATGATTAGAAGGTGATGCCCTAGTGCTCTCGAGCAAGCAAGACTCGAGTAGTTAGAATTGAGAAACCTGGAGACGTGAATTAATGTTCAGGCCTCTAACCTGCACTAGGGACCTAAAAGACCACCACAACAACCTCGATAATAAATGTAGCCACTTAGGCCGATAGAAGTCGCTACAGTGTCTGTAGAACTTCTACTTCCCTTTTAACTTCGGTATGGTATCATTGAGCTAGGCGTAAGGTTTGTTAGGTTCGTGTAACTTGATAGTTCGCTTGGATGGCCCTATACGATGGATTCATCTTGTGGGTAGACATTGATCATGCAGGTAATCAATAGAGCTCACACGTATAGGGGGTCGCTTCACCAACCTTGAGTGACTACATGACTGAACAGATTCGCCAGCTAACCTCCCATGGATGACGAGTTGGTTAGCACTCACCATGCTGTCCCCACCTAACAGAGAGAGTTCTTTAATGTAACGATCCTAAATTTTCTACTTAATCTAAGGTAGGTCACTACTGTATACATATTATGAACATTGAATGCAGAATTACCTCATTAAACTTTCATATAACATAATTTTATCTTAAAACAGAGTCATGGACTTACATGTTTGAAAACATCTTTAAAACAACACAAAAAATGACTAAATGAAATAAATGAATAATTAAATTAAAAACACCCTATTGTCTAAGAAAAATAAATGTGACTACCTTATACATGTGCCATGGACTACCTTATACATGTGCCATGATCTTGAGTTAGATGTCGTCGTCAGCCGTACAAGAATGTCTTGCCTGTACTTGAAATAGAAATAACATGTGGTTTGAGTATTTAAAGAAATACTAAGCAAGTGACTCCACTATTTGGGTTAAATGAAAACATATACAATTTCATGAATGATACCTATCATATCAGTCTATTTTCCTATGGCAGGTATTCTAAATGGGCTAATTGGACGTGTATTTACTGTTTTACACATGGTTCACACGTGCGAGTATGGATCTAACAGTCGGTTCGCACACCTTCTGGGCCTCTTTCTTGAAGGGCAAGCATTCTCTAATAGTTGTTGATGTCGAACACTTGTTTAGGAATAGCGACCGTCGCAGCATGAGGATAAATATAATGATTTTTTTCCTACCGGAACGTCGCAACATTATGATAAATATAATATTTCTTTGCCTGGTTGTTGCAGCATTATGATATCCATAATGATCGTTTTCCTGCCTCATAAAGTACGCATCCGTATCATTAGAAAAAATGGGGTATCCCCCGATACATGAACACACAACAATGCATGAGGTCCCTAACATTTTTCCATTTTCATTATCATTTAATACAATTCTGCTAGCGTTTTGTACATATCATATCGTTTTTTATATCATTTCTCATATTATTTATCATGTCTTTCATGCACATGTCGTGGTTGTATTTCATGCTAGTTCGTCATTTTGCATGTCAATCATATCATATCATTCAGATTACATAAATATGTCATATCGTAACGTTCCATGCTTCTAGACATAATAATCTTCATCATATACATATCATACCATAACATATCGCATCACAATATTTCATATCATAAACATGTCAATTTATCAGATATCTCGTACCATAACATATTTCATATCATATCACAAGATATATATATCCGTCATTCACATTTCATATAATAATCATATAATTTCGTAAACACTTCATAGTCATATCATTTCCATATGCATATCTTAGCCATATCGTTTCCTAAACTTGTCAGTCTTTTCATTCATATACATCTCATAGTCGTATCATTTCATGAACATACCTTAGTCATATTATTTCCATATGCATATATTAGCCATGTCGTTTCCTAAACTTGTCATAGTCTTATCGTCCTTTTACATCTCTTAGTCGTATCATTTCATAAACATACCTTAGTCATATCGTTTTCCAACGTATCCTAAATCATATCGTTTCATGTACGTATCCTAGTCTTACCATTACAGGAACACATCCTAACCATATCGTTTCAAGAACATATCCTAGTCATACTGTTACAGGGACGTATCCTAGTTATACCATTACAGGAATGTATCCTAGTTATACTGTTACAGGAATGTCTCCTAACCATATCATTTCATGAACGTATCCTAGTCATACCCTTATAGGGACGTATCCTAGTTATACCGTTACAGAAACGTATCCTAACCATATCGTTCCATCAATCTATCATAATCATATCCTTTTCGATACATAACCTAACCATATCGTTATATCAATTTATAGTATAATAATAGGTTCCTGAGTTTTGAATAAAAGTCAAATGTGTCAATGATGTATTAGACACAAAATCAATAAATTTATTGATTGTCCGAAAATTGTAAGTTTAAGGAACTTAAGATAATTTTTAAGGTTTAAGAATAAAATAGATACAAAACGAAATGTTCATAGGCATTTCTTTTAGTTTATATATATATATATATATATATATATATATATATAAAATACAAACAAAAAAAAAAAAAAATTAGGAACTAAGGGTTTAACCTATGTTTTTAAGCATACAAATGTATAAACTCATTGACTTTTAAATTTTTTTCTTATATAAAAATGATAATATATCTGTCTTTGTCGTGTCTGTGCTCTAGCTAGTCATTGTATCAAATGATTGTATCGGTACGTATGACGTAGATGTAGAATTGAAGATTTTAATGCAGAAAGTTGATTGGAGCAAAGTACTTCAACAAAGGGTATGCCATCGTAGGACCTCTCAACTCAAGCTATAAAACAGTAAGAGACGATAATGGGCATGGAACACACACCTTATCCACGGCTGGAGGCAATTTCGTTCAAGGAGTAAGCATTTTTGGGAATGGTTATGGCACTTTCAAAGGGGGTTCCCCTAAAGCGAAGCATTTTTGGGAATGGTTATGGCACTTCAAAAGGGGGTTCCCCTAAGGCTCTTGTTGTTGCCTATAGAGTATGTTGGCCTCCAACATTTGTTGGTGAGTGTTTTATGGCCGATATTGTAGCTGGCTTTGAAGCTGCCATTAGTGACGGAGTTGATGTTCTATCGGTTTCACTCGGTGAAAAGGATCAAGAATTTTCTGACGATCTAGTGGCTATACTATCCTTCCATGCAGTGAAGAACGACATCACTGTTGTTTGTTCTGCTGAAAATTCAGGACCATCTGAAGGCAAGGTCTCAAATGCCACACCATGGATGATAACCGTGGGAGCTAGCACAATTGATAGGCTTTTTACCACTTATGTGACATTGGGAGACAAAAGGCACTTTAAGGTACTCTATCCGACACTAGTTAGTATTATAAAGCTATGTTTTTTACACAATTTATACAAATATTTAGGTAAGTATCGAACCATTTTCAACCAGGTAATTGCATTTGACATATAAAATTGTATCGTATGCGTGTTTCTATATTCTTATCGATTGAGTTTATGATTTTGTACTACGTTTATGTTGTCTTTAATGATTTTTCATTGTCAACACCATGGTGAAAATCTTTCTAGTAAAATATTCCTAGCTAAGAAGTTCTATCCATTGATCAATGCTTTAGATGCAAAATTCAACAATGTCTCTCTGATAACCTCGCGTGAATATATTTTTATTCAAATTATACCTAATATCTTTAAATTATGGATACATTTCTATCATGCATGAGTATTTAAAATTATCCGTTGAATTTTGAAATAGATCCAAAAACTAGCCTTTGAGGAATTTTCTATTGAAACCATCTAATGTAAATTTGTAAATTATGTTAGCAATATTTTTGGGTTGAAATGAACAATAAAAATTTATCATATTTTTTAGTTATAAATAATGTTTGGTATATTCTCCAATTTTTACAATTTTTAGCTTAAATTTAGCTTTAAGTTGATTTGTATCATTTGATAATTTTTGCAAAATTTTCAAGTTGTAAGAACATAATTGAAATATATTTTAAAATTTAACAATATTTTGTTTAATTTAATCCACATATTTCCAACATAATTATAAGAACAAATTGACTGTAGTCACATGGTAAAATTTATTGTGATCTTAGTAGCTTAATATGTTTTGAAGGGTCTTTTGATCCTCGATCTCGAAAGGTAAAAGGAAAAATTGTAGTTTACCTTAATTAGGGTAATTCAGGAGTGGACAAAAGTTATGTAGCTGCTCAAGTTGGTGGTGTCGGGATGATTATTGTTAATAACAAGGAAAGTGGAGATGAACTTTTGACTTATGCACACTTACTTACTTCCTACTTCACATATAAGCTATATCGATGGTGAATCACTCAACCAATACATCTCGTCTACTAAGTAATTACTCTATCTTATTCCGTCAACTTCCACATTTATGCTCAAACTCTTTGAAATGAATAAACATAAAATTAGTTCAATATTTTATTAGACTCAAAAGTGGTAACTTATACGTCACGTTTTGTAGTTGAATCAGAAGTCCAATGACTTACATGACTCGCGTGAAAATTGAGTTGGAAATCAAACCAAAATTGAGTTGGAAATCAAACCAACACCAATTATAGCTTCATTCTCATCAAGAGGTCCCAGCATAGTTGAGCCTTCAATACTCAAGGTGGGTTAACCCAGCATAGTTGAGCCTTCAATACTCAAGGTGGGTTAAGATTTGTGTGTTGATTAATTTTATAGTATAAACTTCAATGTGTCAACAAAATATGAAGTATTGTATTTTTTTTTTCAATTTCAAGCTTGATATAACAACACCAGGTGTGAATATACTAGCGGCTTTCTCTGACAAAGCATCACCAACTGATTCACCTTTTGATAAACGTCGGGTTCTATATAATATATTATCGGGCACTTCCATGTCATGCCCCCATATTTCTAGTATCGTTGGCCTTCTCAGAACTCTTTATCCAAAATGGAGTTCAGCAGCTATCAGATCTGCAATCATGACCACAGGTTCATTATTCAAAATTCTTCCATCATTTTAAAAGTTCGGTGACTAGTTAAACTAGTAATTTGTCAAGAGTATTTCGAAACCATGAATAGTAAGATACGTTATTTATAGGATTTTCATTTTGACTTAAATCTTGCAAGCTAAGGGTTTTGTTTGGCAGCTGAAACTGAAGCAAATGACTTAAATCCAATACTAAACTCGAAAAAGGAGAAAGCAAACTCATTGGCATATGGTGCAGGCCATGTCCAACCAAATAAAGCAGCAAATCCGGGCCTTATTTATGACCTATCCACCCAAGATTACTTGAACTTCCTATGCGTCTGTGGCTACAATAAAACACAAATGAAACTATTCTCCAATGACACTTCATTTGTTTGTTCAAAGTCATTCAGAGTAATAGATTTGAATTACCCATCAATCTCCATGAATAATCTAAAAATTAGAGGCAGTAGAGATCAAAAGAAGAGTAAAAAATGTGGGAAGTCCAGGCACATATGTTGCTCAAGTCGAAGCACCGCCAGGAGTTTCAGTTTCAGTAGACCCAAGTACTTTGAAGTTCACCAAAACTGGTGAAGAGAAGTATTTCAAAGTTGTGTTGAGGAGGGTGCCAAATAATCAAACTGAAGGGTATACGTTTGGAAAACTTGTGTGGTCTGATGGGAAGCATCGTGTTAGCAGTCCAATTTTTGTGACATTAAAAAAGGCACATGAGTTGGATTGAGTTTAACTTGTTTTATCTCACTAATAGAAATTTTATTTTCCTATTCAAAGTTCTTCTATGCAATAATAATCGATTCTTTTGTTGTTGTTGTTGTTTTTTTTTTTTTTTAATTTATTAAAGCTTTCAATGTTCAATGGCCTAAACAAGAGAATGAAAATGGTACCACGATCCAAATATACTAAAACAAAATAAGTAAAGGAGAAAGAATTGTTGGGTTTTATGTCTTAAAACTCATACCTGGTAAACAAAAACAGCTGGTAAACAAAAACATATTTGCAATGAAGTTATTATTGATGTTTATTGAATAAAGTGAATTTTACGATCATTAATCCAAATCCAATAAACTAAGAACACTCTCGCTATAGGTATGATTATTTGAACTATATGTGGAGACATAAGAGTGGATCAAGTTCAAGTATATAGCCAAATGATCTTTAGTACACGGATAAGGCTGAGTACCTTATCCTGGGGACACTATGGATGCAGTCTACCTTTGTATATGATATAAACAATGTGATCACTAAATTGTTCACGTGAAGACGTCTGAGTTGGGGCATCCTAAGCAATGAGTATTGCTTAAGATCGAACCATGAAGAAAGTCACTCTTATTTTATAATGTCGTTTACTATTGAGACTGATTTTTTCATTCGATGACTTAGGTAACTCGATCTTAATCCTGAGCTAACTATGAACTCCTATTTATTCGGAATTATTCTTAGATTTGCATGAGTGAGAATGGCTCAAGTTCGCCGACTCAATAAGCCTCCCATTTTAGGGGTAAGATTGGTGAATAGCTGGGGACATAGGGCGCAAGATGGAATTCACTCCTACCCGCTTTTAGGGATAGTAGAGAGGTTGTTCCTGAGCTAACTATAAGATGGAATTCACTCCTACCCGCTTTTATAATGTCGTTTACTATTGAGACTGATTTTTTCATTCGATGACTTAGGTAACTCGATCTTAATCCTGAGCTAACTATGAACTCCTATTTATTCGGAATTATTCTTAGATTTGCATGAGTGAGAATGGCTCAAGTTCGCCGACTCAATAAGCCTCCCATTTTAGGGGTAAGATTGGTGAATAGCTGGGGACATAGGGCGCAAGATGGAATTCACTCCTACCCGCTTTTAGGGATAGTAGAGAGGTTGTTCCTGAGCTAACTATAAGATGGAATTCACTCCTACCCGCTTTTATAATGTCGTTTACTATTGAGACTGATTTTTTCATTCGATGACTTAGGTAACTCGATCTTAATCCTGAGCTAACTATGAACTCCTATTTATTCGGAATTATTCTTAGATTTGCATGAGTGAGAATGTCTCAAGTTCGCCGACTCAATAAGCCTCCCATTTTAGGGGTAAGATTGGTGAATAGCTGGGGACATAGGGCGCAAGATGGAATTCACTCCTACCCGCTTTTAGGGATAGTAGAGAGGTTGTTCCTGAGCTAACTATAAGATGGAATTCACTCCTACCCGCTTTTATAATGTCGTTTACTATTGAGACTGATTTTTTCATTCGATGACTTAGGTAACTCGATCTTAATCCTGAGCTAACTATGAACTCCTATTTATTCGGAATTATTCTTAGATTTGCATGAGTGAGAATGTCTCAAGTTCGCCGACTCAATAAGCCTCCCATTTTAGGGGTAAGATTGGTGAATAGCTGGGGACATAGGGCGCAAGATGGAATTCACTCCTACCCACTTTTAGGGATAGTAGAGAGGTTGTTCCCTTAAGTACTAACTCCAGATCTTGAACAAGGGGCCCCACCCTCTCATTGGCCCGAGAGGGATTCGATTTAGTGGTTGGACCACAAACCAATTGTTCATTATAGGATCACTGGGACTTGAGGAACAAGAAGTAACTTCAGGGGTAAGACGATAAATTGACCCAGCTCTAGTTATGAACAACCTGTGAAGGATCGACTTACTAATCATGGTTATATCAAATGAAAAGAAATATATCTACAGTGAGAGGAGTGCAACTACTAGGCTATAGTTGAGTGTCCTAGTAGTTAACGAATGTTGGTTAATGAGTTTAGTCGGTTAATCTCAGATCATTGGAGCCCATGATCTGTAGGTCCATTAGGTCCCCTTGCTAGCTCATATCGGACTAAACCTTTCAGTGTGACAAGTGAGTTCGAAGTGTTCCAATTTAAATGAGGGAATATGCACTAAATATATACCATATATTTAAACGCATTTTGTTTTAATTATGAATGAAACAAAAAAGAGAGAATTTGAGATATTTAAATAAGATTTAAATATTTTAATTGTGAATAGAAATTCATACCGAAATTGATTGGGACTGTCATTTGATTTAATATTAAATATTAATTAATTGTTTAATATTATTTTAATTCAAAATTAATTGTGGAATTAAAATAGAGAAAGTCAAAATGTTAGACTTCACTTCATAAAAAAATACATGTTTGAGTTAGTAGAATATTGAGTGTCAATATAGTTTTTTAACCAAACTTGCATGTTTGCCACATAACCCCACAAATTTGAGTGGAATTTTGAATGTCAAAAATTGGTTAACTCAAACTTGCATACATGCCATGTAATCCCACAAATTTGAGTGTCGAAATTTGGTAATCTCAAGATGGACTAAGCAAGGTACATGGAAATGTTCTTGGAAAAATTTTGAAAAAATTCCTCAAAAATCTCTCTTCACATATACTAAATTCCTTCCAAGTTTAGTCACTCATCGGATTCCGCAATCTCGTTCTAAGGCCGGAGAATAGTAGGGAAGACACTAGTGGTGATTCGAAACCGGTTCGTGAGCAAAAAGAAATTTGAACTACAAAAAGTTAGTATTCAAACTCTGTTTTAATGCTTTTGAACATGCTAGCTAATTTATTATAATTGATCTAGTTAGAGTGCCTAAGATCCAAATTGATTCGGTATGTGTTATATTAACACCATCAAGAATAACTTGAGGAGAGAGTTTCTTGGACTAAGAACGTTAAGCACTATGTTTTTCATTTCTCTTCTATTGTAGTGAATAGAGCATACATCTAACAAGTATTTATCGGATGAAAACGCTAACAAATTTTCTAAACTTTCTCCTCAAGTTAAAACAACGGACAATTCTCCTAATAAATCACTAACTATTGTCCAAAACTTCTTCCACAATTTGAAAACTACTGACAATTCTCTTAAATAAAATACTAACGGTTTTTCTAACCTTGAAGAAGTTAATAACTATTTTTACTAAGTCAAACTTTATTGACTCACATTCTCTCTCGTGAGCTAGACTTTACTTGAGATTCTTCATTTCGAGCAACTCTGGCATATCTACAAAGTTTAATCTTTGTTAGGGCCTTGGAGAGAATTTTTGCACGTTGTTCTATAGTGTCAATGTTGCTTGATTTCTTATCAACTTCATCTTTTTCATAAGAAATTTTAAAAATGCCACATGCAACTTCTTGAGTTTCTCTCTTCTCCATAGGAATTTTATCATATTGTAAGGTAATCATTTGTCTTTCAACCCTCTTATTATTGGATTTTTGTTTTTTTATGTCTACTTCTAGGCCTCTTTGGTGGAGACATAAGTATGATGAAGCACACTAACTTGTAGGTTTCTCTTTGTTAACTGAAGTGGCCTCTCATTAACTTGTAGGTTGCTCTTTGTTAACTGAAGTGGCCTCTCATTTCTTCTTAGTTCTGTTCGTTGGTTTCTTCTTAACTCTATTCTTCGGTTCCTTCTTCTTCCAACTCATTGATTTCTTCTCCTCTTTATTGCTTCTAATGCTAATGAAGGCTTCTAGAAGATGCTGAAGGTCTTTTATTAGTATCTTATACGGGCGGTTTTGGGAATGTTTCACCTTTATCAATAAGGTTTTGTTTCTATCGAATATCTTGAGAACGAGCCAACTAACTCCATTCTGCTACATTCTTCTAACATTTGACCAAAGCTAATAATATTGCTCTTCAAACTTAGGATGTAATATACCTTGGTCAGTCGAAAATGATTGTCATTCTTATACTGGAACAAGATGAATAATTTGCCTTGGATTGATACAATTGTTATTTTTGACCCACGTTCGAAATATACCGAAACAAATAAATGAGAAGAAATAACAACTTGAGGGGAGAGTTTCTCGTACAAATAATTTTAAGCATTATGCTTTTTAGTTCTCTTCTATTGTTGTGAATAAAGTGTACATCGAATGAGTATTTATAGGGAAGAAAGCACTCACAAATTTCCTAAACTTTATCCTAAGTTAAAAAAGCTAACAATTTTCCTAAATAAATCACCGACTATTTTTTAAAACTTGCTCACAGTTTTGCAACTACTAACAATTCTTTTACTAAGTCAAGCTTATTGACTCATAGATGGATCTAAGTTCACGCAACTACTAACAATTCTATTACTAAGTCAAGCTTATTGACTCATAGATGATCTAAGTTCACTAACGGCTATACAGGAACGTGTCCTATACAAAAATTAAATAATAAATTACGAGGTTTTATGACATGAATCCCAACAATCTCCTACCTGTATTATGGCTGGTGAGACATGTGTCCTAGAACATAATTTGTGTCACAATCACCCTTTCTTGGCAGCGGATTTAGTGATCGTGCGGAACTCACTCTCAACACTGAGTGAGTCACGCCAACTTCGGATTACGTTGCCGTACGTTCAAACCTCGGGTTCCATTTTGAAGAGAAGATTTTAGAAAATGGGGGAGAGAGGTTTAGGAAAAAGTGTTTTGAAAGTAGGAAAGAGAAAGAGATGGAGAGTAGGGTTATATAGCATGCAAGCAAAAAGCAACAACAACCACTTAAACAGTATATAACTTCTCAGGTAAGGAGAATTTTACAACTAGTCGCATCTAGTCGCATCCTCCTAGAGTACATTTTGAGGCATTTCATGTTTACCAAGCGTAGCCATGACTTCGCCGAAACGTCATACTGTTAAAGAAATTAAGAAAGAAATTATACAATATGAAAGCGGTAAAGTAGTACAAGGCATGGGTTTTAGTGTGTCACGGGCATGCGGCCATGGGCGACACGCCTTGGACAAGCATGACCGTGACATCCTCCCCCACTTAATGGGTTGACGTCCTTGTCAACCGTCTCATTTCTTCGAACCCTACAATCTGAGGTGCGGTTGTCTACAGGTCGTCGACACGTTCCAAGTTGATTTCTTCTTCTGGAAGTCCTTCCCACTTAACTAAAAAGTCCCACAAGTTGCGCTTTGGTTTGCCAATGCGATGGGTTCGCTCAGCCAAAATCTCTTCTACTTCCTTCTTACTCAAGTCCTTCATCGTCATTGGCAGTAGTGTCACTTGGTTGCGTTGATGGTCATCGTTGTCTGGATGATACAGTTTGAGGTTACTTACATGGATGACGGGATGAATTCTCATCCATGTAGGTAATTGGAGGCGATATGAAGTTCTTCTGACTTTCTCAATGACTTCAATTGGTCCCTCATATTTTTGCACTAGTCGCTGGTCCCGATTCCCATGGAATCTAAATTGTTCTAATCTTAGCTTGATCATAAATTGGTCACCAGCTTAAAACTCGAATGATCTTTGTTTTTGGTCTGCCCACTTCTTCATTCTTCGTGAGACTTTCTCCAAGTACGTGATGTTTTTTTCTTCATCGGAAGAAGGAAAAGAAAAACAGAAAGCGCAAGAAAATAACAGAAGAAGCAAGAGAACGAAAGCTTTGAGTTTTGTTGTTTGCTGAAACATCAGTGCTGATGTTTCTCATTTGGTTGGAGTATTTAAAACAAATTTACATTCTACAAATGGCCGAAGTGGCCAACTAAACTTGCTCCTAAACATGACCCAAATTGTGAGCTAAAAATATGCTACTTTGGACATGTATGAGTCAAATTGTCTAAAAAAAGACTCAACTAACTAATTTAATAAAAAACGTGAATTAACTAAAGAAAGAAAACCACAGACTTTTATCTAACAATCTCCTTGTAATACATGTGGTATATCTACCTTATTGTTTGAACTCCGATCTTCAAATGGAGTTCCTCAAATTTTACCCGCGCCAGAGACTTGGTGAAAATGTCTCCAAGCTGTTCCTCTGTTCGAATAAAGTCAATCTTGATAAGTCCCTGATCTGCACACTCCCGGATGTAATAGAACCTGATCTCTATGTGCTTGCTCCGATCGTGCAAAACTGGATTTTTGATTAGGGAGATCGTAGCTTTGTTGTCCACATATAGCATTGGTGGATCGCCTTCTCTTCCGATGACTTCTTCCATCAGCCGCACAAGCTAGACCCCGTATGTGACCACCATCGAAGCGGCGATGTACCCTGCTTCACAAGAAGACTGAGCAACTACTTTTTGTTTAGTTGATTGCCAGCAAATCGCGCCGCCAGAGAGGAAGTAAATCATCCCGCTGGTGCTCTTACGATCATCAACTTCACCGGTTATGTCACTATCACTGTAGCCGACTAGCTCAAGCTTCTTCTTTCCTCTCCCTGCACAGTATCTCACACCTTAGCCTCTAATTTTGGTGAAATAGCACATGATGTGCTTGACTACCACGAGATGATCCTCCCTAGGTACTTTCATAAACCTACTCACGTATTCAATGGAATAGGCATGGTCAGGGCATGTGTTTACCAGATAACGAAAACTCCTGACAATGTTGCAGTAATTGGTGGCATTGACTGTCAGCGTAGTGTTACTCTCGACAATGCTGCGGTAATAGGTCACTTGAGCTGGAGTCGGGCATCCATTGGCGTCCTTGTAGGGCTACTGTCCGCTAGCCCAGTTATGTCCAACAGCTTCTTCGCGTACGCACCTTGACAGATAGTGATGCCGGTAGTACTCCGTTGCACTTCGATGTTAAGGTAGTAGCTGAGCATGTCGAGATCCCTCATCTTGAAGGTCTTTGACATCGCCCTCTTGAATCTTCCAAGAACTTCCATGTCGCCTCTAGTGATTATGAGGTCGTCGACGTTCACTCCCACGATCAGCCGCTGCTCGCCCTGGCCGCGTGTGTACATACCATGCTCAGAGGCACATCGCTTGAACTTCAGTGACAACAGGGTACTATCGAGCTTCGCGTTCCAGGCTCGTGGAGCTTGCTGAAGCCCGTAGAGTGCCTTCTGCAGGCACAATACCTTGTCGGTATTGTCATTGTCGAGGAAGCGAGGTGGTTGTCGAACGTAGACGGTCTTCTTTAGCTTTCTGTTGAGGAAAGCAGATTTCATGTCCATGTGGTGGACCTCCCAGGAATGATGTGTCGCGATCGCCAGGAATAGGCGGACAAATTCCAACCTTGCCACCGATGCAAACACCTCTTTGAAGTCCTTCGCCACTAGACGGGCCTTGTGCTTCACAAGTTCTCCCTCTTTGTTACGCTTCTGTTTGAACACCCATTTGAGCCCTATGGCTCGGTGTCCCGGCGGCATGTCCTCTAGACTCCACGTCTTGTTCTCAGTGATAGACGTCATCTCTTCCTGCATTGCCTTCAGCCAGCACGGGTTCTTCTCTACTTCGACAAAAGAGTTCGGTTCATCCGTGCTGATGGCATGCAGTTAGGCCACCTCTTCTTCGAGCTCGCGCGCCGCCAGTCCCAGTGGTTCACCTCCTCTTAGTAGGTCTTTAATCTCTGGTACCTGGCCGCCAGGCCATCATCGTGATCAGCATCCAGCGTTGAATCTACAGTACATGGTGTTGCGAACTCTACTGACTCAAGGGGCGTAGCAGAAGTTGTGGTCGGTGTTGGCGTAGGCATGTTCGATGCGGCTGCTAGAGGTGGTGACAGTGCCAGGTGTTGGGCTCTTCCTTCTCTTGGCTTGGTGACGAGGTACTCCACCGTGAATAGTTCTGGGGTCTTGGACCGCCTCAGCTACATCGTTCCATTGCTAGAAGGTTTTCTCGTCGAAGACAACTCGTGCGAGATGCGAGCTCGTTCCCCCGCAGGATCCTAGAGTCTGTATGCCTTACTCCCAGGTTTGTTGTCGACGAAGACGACCTTCATCTCCCTAGGATCGAGCTTGGCGAGGTGGGGACACGTGATCTTCATGTACACGACGTAACTAAACACTCGGAGATGATGTACCACAGGCTTCTTATTGTACTAGACCTCGTGTGGCATCCTCCCGTCGAGGCTTCGTATTGGCTATTAAATAAAAGCTATGGTCCTTAACTTTAGTTAAGTTGTTTTGACCTTTTAAAATTTCTGAATTCACGCTAATGTAAGAGCGTAAATTTGACTGGCCATTTTTGGCTAACTTTAGGCGAAGTTTTTGCCCGCTCTTTCTATTTTTGTAATTAGGTTTGTTATTTAAAGAATTCAACTAAATGAGAAATAAAACATCGGATCTTCAACAAATTCTCTCCCTCTCTCTTTTTACTTTCCGCTATTATTTCTTCGAAGAAACTTTCATCGGCCGTTTGTTTTTCGTCGACGTTTTGCCAGAAGTCAACAAGTGGTATGAGAGCCAAGTTGAAGCAATCGATGGTATATCATTACAGAAGAGCCAATCTTATCAATAGTCAAGTTGAATATCTCAAGTGGTTAGAGTGTCGACCTAACAACACACAGGTCTCAGGTTGAGTAGAAGAAAATGCAAAGCGCGTAAATTCACACATTGTGGGGTCCATCCCGGGTAGGCTCATTCACTCCTCCACGCCGCTGTCGTGTGTCGGCATCTCCATCACCGCCACAAAGAGGTCGACGTCATGATGACGGGCGTCGAGTTGTGTTGTTGAGTAGTGATCAAGGAGACGATGACCGCCACCATTCAATACCCGATGCTGACTAGGTCCAACTACAACGAATGGGCCTTGTTGATGCGTGTCAACCTACAAGCGCAAGGGTTATGGCATGCTGTCAAGCCAGGGGAAGGAGAAACGATCGAGTACCGGGAGGATCGGCTGGCGTTCGCCACCATATTATGGTCTGTGCCCCTAGAGATGCTAGTGTCTCTCTCCACCAAGTGTACCGTGCAATTGGCCTGGGAGGGATCAAATCCCATCGGGTCGGTGTACAGCGAGTGCGGGAATCCAACGTCGAGCAGCTGCGGAAGGAGCTCTTAGAGATCTGCTTTAAGGATGGCGAATCTGTCGAGGATTTGTCAATGCGGATCATGTTGCAGGTCGTCTCCGATCACCTCGAGCAAGTCGCGATTTCAATCGAGACACTGCATAACGTCGAGCAGTGGAAGAAAAATACCGTTTCAGCTGTTGACAAGGAAGGCCGTCTACTCCTCACGGAGGAGGAATGACTTGCACACCTAAAGCTCCATGACAACACCGGCGAGAGCAACGGGCCCTCCAGCCGTAAAGGCGGTAAGAAGCCATGGAAGCCCCACGGGCGCATGCGCGGGAAAGATGGGGATCAAAAGAAGGAGTCGACCAATGGCAGGCCGATCCAGTGTTCGAACTGTGGGAAGAGAGGTCACCTGAGCAAAGAATTGCTGGAGCGAGCAAGCTCAGAAACAAGGAGAAGGCCGAGAAGGCCCATGTGACTCAATCCGAGGAGGATGAGCCAGCTCTCTTCATGGTAAGTGCATACGTCCTCAATTTCGATTCTAAATCCACGGAGGTGGAGGTAACTGAAGACGACGTCGAACCCGAGGAAGAGCTCCAGCTGGGCGTAGCAAAGGCGGCACCAGCTGGGGAGCCAATTCAACTGAAGGAGGAGCGGGTGTTCACTCAAATTAGCAAGAGGGACGAGTAGCATGAGCACCGATGATGGATCCTTGACACAAGGGCAACAAACCGTATGACCGGGGCTAGATCTGCGTTCTCCAAGCTTGACTCAGGGATTCACGGGACGGTGAAATTTGGCGACGGCTCCGTCGTCGAGATCGAAGGGCGCAGCACCATCCTGTTCGTCAGCGAGGGAGGCGAGCACCGCAAGCTGACCGACGTCTACTTCATCTCGAGGCTCAAGGCTAACCTTGTGGGCCTGGGTCAACTCGATGAGGCAGGCTGCTTCATTTCCATCGAGCGTGGGCTGCTCAAAATCTGCGATGATCGACGACGGCTGCTCACGCAGGTTCGGCGCATGACAAACCATCTTTACATCCTGGAGTTAGAGATAGAGCAACCTGTCAGCCTCTCGGCCAAGACCAAAGAGGTATCTTGGAGGTGGCACGTAAGGTACAGGCACTTAAACTTTCCTGCTCTAGAAATGCTACAAAAGGAGAAGATGGTGCACGGTTTGGCGGCAATCAAAGGGGTGAACAAGCAGAGGCGCACACCCTATCCATCTCGGACATCCTACCGCGCCGATGAGCCGTTGGAGCTTTGTACACGGCGATATCTGCGGGCCCATCAAGCCGGCGACCCTAGGCGGTAAGAGTCTCTTCCTCCTGTTAGTCGATGACAAAAGTCGCTTCATGTGCTGACCCTGCCGCAAGCGAAAAGTGAGGCCGCAGAGGCGGTTAAGCGCATTAAAGCGCGAGCGGAGGCTGAATGTGAGAAGAAGATGCGAGTGCTGCGCACAGACCGAGGCGGAGAATCCACCTCAGCAAGTTTTGGTAAGTACTGCGACGAGTTTGGCATACAACGGCACCTAACGGTAATGATGGCCGTCTATCTCCTCAATCGGTCACCATATCGAAGCCTCGACGGGAAGATACCATATGAGGCCTGGTACAACAAAAAGCCAGCTGTACATCATCTCCGCGTGTTCGGTTGCGTCGCATACATGAAGGTAACGCGTCCCCACCTCACCAAGCTCGATCCCAGGGGGCTAAAGGTCGTCTTCATCGGCTATGAACCCAGAAGCAAGGCGTACAGACTCTATGATCCTATAGGGGGGCGAGCTCACGTATCTCGCGACATAATCTTCGACGAAGGCACCTTCTAGCAGTGGAACGACGTGATGGAGGTAGACCACAACCCAAATCAATTCACGGTGGAGTACCTTGTCACCGAGCCGGAAGAAGGAGGAGCCCAACATCAGGAACGGTCACCGCCGCTAGCAGATGCACCCCCTGAACCAGTGGAGTTCACAACACCACGGACTGCGGATTCGACGCTGGATACCGATCACGATGATGATCTGGTGTCCAGGTACCGGAGTATGGATGTTCTAGTGGGAGGAGGTGAACCACCTGGACTGGTAGTGCGCAAGCTCGAAGAAGCCGCCGAACTGCATGCCATTAGTGCAGATGAACCAAACACCTTCGCCGAAGCAGAAAGAAACCCGTGCTGGCTGAAGACAATGCAGGAGGAGATGACATCCATCACCAAGAACCAGACATGGAGTCTGAAGGATATGCCGCTAGGACACCGAGCCATAGGGCTCGATGGGTCTTCAAACTGAAGCGCAACGAAAAGGGAGAAGTTGTGAAGCACAAGGCCCGTCTGGTGGCGAAGGGCTACATTCAGAAGCAAGGAGTGGACTTCGAAGAGGTATTTGCGCTGGTGGCAAGGTTAGAATCCGTCCGCCTTTTGCTGGCAATTGCGGCACATTGCTCTTAGGAGGTCCACCATATGGACGTGAAGTCCACTTTCCTTAACAGAGAGCTGAAGGAGACCGTCTACGTCCGACAACCACCTGGCTTCCTGGACAACGACAACCCGGGTAAGGTACTACGCCTACACAAGGCACTCTACGGGCTTCGACAAGCCCCACGAGCCTGGAACGCGAAGCTCGACAGTACCCTACTGTCACTGAAGTTCAAGCGTTGTGCCTCTGAGCATGGCATGTACACGCACGGCCATGGTGAGCAGCGACTGATCGTGGGAGTGTACGTCGACGACCTCATAATCACTGGAGGCAACATGGAAGTCCTCGAAAGGTTCAAGAAGAAGATGTCAAAGAACTTCAAGATGAGCGATCTTGGCGTGCTCAACTACTACCTCGGCATCGAAGTGCAACAACATTCTACCGGCATCTCCATCTGCCAAAGTGCGTACGCGAAGAAGCTGCTGGACACAACTGGACTTGCGGACACTAATCCTACAAGGACGCCAATGGAGGCCCGGCTCCAACTAAGGAAGGCCGGCACTACGACGATAGTCGACTCCACCAATTACCGCAGTATTGTCTGAAGTCTGTGCTATCTGGTAAACACTCGTCCTGATCTTGCTTAGTAGGTTTATGAAAGCATCTAGGGAGGAGTATCTAGTGGCTGTCAAGCGCATCCTGCGCTATGTAGCCGGAACCAGAGGCTAGGGTGTAAGATACTGCGTAGGGAGAGGAAAGGAGAAACTCAAGCTGGTCGGCTACAGTGATAGTGACATGGCCGGAGACGTTGATGATTGTAAGAGCACCAGCGGAATGATCTACTTCCTCTCAGGCGGCGCGATCTGCTGGCAATCAACAAAACAGAAGGTAGTTGCTTTGTCTTCCTGCGAAGCAGAATACATCGCCGCTTCAATGGCAGCAACACAGGGGGTCTGGCTTGCGCGACTAATAGAAGAACTCATCGGGAGAGAAAGCGATCCACTAATGCTATACGTGGACAACAAAGCTACGATCTCCCTAATAAAAAATCCAGTTTTGCACGACCGGAGCAAGCACATAGAAATCAGATTCCACTACATTTGAGAATGTGCAGATCGAGGGCTCATCAAGATTGATTTCATCCGAACAGAGGAACAACTTGGAGACATTATCACCAAGTCCCTAGCGCGGGTAAAATTTGAAGAACTACGCTCAAAGATCGGAGTTCAAATAATAAGGTAGATATAGCACAACTTTTAGGAGGAGATCATTAAATAAAAGCTATGATCATTAAATTTAGTTAAGTTGTTTTGACCTTTTAAAATTTCTGAATTCACGCTAATGGAAGAGCGTAAATTTGGCTGGCCAGTTTTGGCTGGCGAAGTTTTCGCCCACTCTTTCTATTTTTGTAATTAGGTTTGTTATTTAAAGAATTCAACTGAATGATAAATAAAACATTGGGCCTTCACCAAATTAGGAACTTTCTTCGGCCGTTTGTTTTTCGTCGACGTTTTTCCAGAAGTCAACATTGGCGACAGGTTGAGGAGGTAGGCGGTCATCATGACCACCTCTCCCCAGAACCTCCCAGACATCCCGACCGTCATCAGCAATGATCTTGCCGTTTCAATGATGGACTGATTTTAGCGCTCCACCACCCCGTTCTTCTGGCGAGAGTAGAGCGCCGTTAGGTACCGCTGCATGTCGAGCTCGTCATAGAACTTGTTGGCGTCCTCCCGTCAAGGCTTCGTATTGGTGACCGGTTGAAGAGGTAGGCGGTCATCATGACGACCTCTCACGAGAACCTCTCGGACATCTCGACCGTCATCAGCAGTGATCTTGCCGTTTCAACAATGGTCTGATTTTAGTGCTCCACCACCCCGTTCTTTTGGCGAGAGTAGAGCGCTGTTAGGTACCGCTGCATGCCAAGCTCGTCGCATAACTTGTTGAAACTCACTGAGGCGAATTCTCTGCCTTGGTTTGTGTGCAACACTCATCTTCTTCTCGGCGAATTCTTTGCCTTGGTTCGTGCGCAACATTCGCATCTTCTTCCCGCATTCGGCCTCCGTGCTTGCTTGAATGTGCGTAATCGCTTTTGCCACCTCACTCTTCGCTGGCTTGATAAGCCCATAGAGATCGCCGTGTATGAGCTCCAACAATTCACCGGCCCGGTAGGATGTGCTTCTGCTTGTCGATGAGACACACCTTCGATTGTTGGCAAACTATACACCATCTGCTCCTAGTGTAATTTTTGTAGAGCAAGAAAACTCAGGTGCCCGTACCTTGTATGCCACCTCCAAGCTACTTCTTCGGTCCTGACTGAGAAGCTGACCGATTATTCTATCTTCAACTCCAGGATGTAGAGGCGGTTTGCCATGTGACGAACTTGCGTGAGGAGTCATCGTCGATCATCCTAGATTGGCCCGAACTTGCTCCAGCAATCGTTGCTCAGACGATCTTTCTTCCCATAGTTCGAGCACCGGATTGGCCCGCCATCAACCGACTCCTTCTTGTGCTCCCCTTCTTTCTCCTTGGCACCCTTCTTTCCCACGTGCACGTCCGCGAGGTTTCCACTACTTCTTGCCGTCGGAGAGTTGTTGCTCTCGCTGGAGTTGTCGCAGAGCTTGAGGCGTGCAAGCCATTCCTCCTTGAGGAGAAGACGACCCTGCTTATCGCTAGCTAAAGCGACATTCTTCTTCTTCCTCTACTCGATGTTGCGCAATCTTCTGGTCACCTCTTCAACCGTTAGGTCGTTTACGTCAAGTAATGTCTCGATTGAAATCGCGACTTGCTTGAGGTGATGATCTGGGGTGACCTATAGTAGCATCTTCTTCATGATCGATTCTCCTTCCTCTAGCTTGACGACGTGACACAGCCCTTACACTTGTAGGTTGACGCGCATCAACAAAGCTCACTTGTTGTAGTTGGACCTCGTCAGTATCGGGTACTAGCATAGAGGTAGTCGTCTCCTTGATCATGGGCTCGACGATGCCATGAAGGAGTGCGCAAGCCTGTCTAGGATGGACCTCACGATGTGTGCATTTTCGTGCTTTGGTACATTTTCTTCTACCTTGAACCTTGAACCTTGAACCTATGCGTTATTAGCACGACGTTCTAACCAATTGAGCTAATAAACTTAGCTCCTCCACCATGATATACGACAGGTAGATAAACTAGGCTCTGATACCACTTGATATTTTTTTCTTCGTCGGAAGAAATTGTTGGAAGAAGGGAAAGAAAAGCAAAAAGCGCAAGAAAATAACAGAAGGAGCAAGGGAACGGAAGCTTTGGGTTTTGTTGTTTGCTGAAACACCGGTGCTGGTGTTTCTCATTTGATTGGAGTATTTAAAACAAGCTTACATTCTAAAAATGGCTGAAGTGGCCGCCTAAACATGGCCTAAATGGCCAGCTAAAAATATGTTACGCCATTCTACCTGAATGCATCAAATTGTCTACTAAAAATATGTTACGCCATTCTACCTGAATGCATCAAATTGTCTACAAAAGATTCAGCTAACTAATTTAAGAAAAAAATGTGAATAAACTAAATAAAGAAACTAAATAAAGAAAACCATCAAATCGTCAATAACATGGGGCATGAGTGGTTGTCTACCACATACTATTTCAAAACGGGTTTTTCCTGTCGATGAGCTTTGTTGACAATTGAAGCTAAACTAAGCAACATCGAGCATCTGTACCCGATTCTTCTATCGTGCATCGATGAAATGACATAAGAGCTCCTCAAGCATATTGTTGAATCTTTTAGTTTTTTCGTCAGTTTGGGGGGTGATAACTCGAAGAGATGTTTAGGCTTGAGCCCAATAGCTTCAACAACTCAGTCCAAAAGGTCCCTGTGAATCTCGAATCGTGATCGCTGACAATGCTGGTGGGGATGCCCCACAACTTGACTACGTGTTGAAAGAATAGTTGTGCGTTCACTTCAGTCGAAATTCCAACAATCCCGCAATTTCCCACGGTCGAGACGGGACCGGTAGAGATTCTAGCAGTCCTACAATTTTGTTTCATTCAACCTTGTCTTGTTGGCAGTTAAGGTAGGTCTTTGTGAATTGTGTCGCATCATCGTGGAGGTTCAACCGATAGTACCCCTTTTTAGGAGGGCATAGGTTCTCTGCCACCCATTATGGTCCACCCACGGTGTGTCGTGGCATTCTTTAAGTAGGAGTCTTCTCAAGTTCCCCGAACGGCGGACGTAAAGACGATTTCCCTTGGTGAAGAGTAAATTGCCTTCTATCCAAAACTAGTGAGTCTTCCCCTCCCTGGCTAGCTACATGATGGCGTGGGTGGTCGGGTCTTTGGCTAAGTGTTCTTCGATACTTTCTCGTATCGTTCCTCTCAGATTACTTGCTTGTAGATCAGCTAACATGCACAGGGCCGCATGTTCGCTCTTCCAACTTAGGGAATCTGTAGCTTGATTTGCTTTACCTGGCCTGTATTTGAATTGGAAGTCTAATTTGGCCATGAATTCTTGCCAACGTGCTTGTTTCGATGATAACTTGGGTTGGTCAAAGAAGTGGCATATGGAATTATTGTCTATCTTGACTTACAAACTTAATTCTGAGGAGGTACTGTCTCCTGTCTCCAAGCTCATAAATAGTGGATATCTGCCAACATTTCTTTCTCGGATGCTGCGTACATTCTTTCTGCCTAATTTAGTTTTCTACTCTCATATGAAATGGGGTGTCCCTCTTGCAATAGGATGCCACCTAGGCAAAGTCTGATGATCCGTCTCGACTTTGAAGGGCTTCATCACATCGGCAATCCCTTAAGCTGACCTTTCCATCATGGGGTTCTTAAGGTTGTCGAAGGCTTCTTGACAACGTGTAGTCCAGCTCCACTTGTTTCCCTTCTTTAGTAGTTTGGTCAAGGGCTGTGCGCGCTTCAAGAATCCTTCAACGAAACGCCGATAGTAATTTGCTAACCAAGGAAGGAGCACACTTCTATCACTGAAGAGAGGGTCTTCCACTCCTTGATGGCTTTGACTTTCTCCTCTTCCATACCTACCTTGCCTGCTTCTATTACGTGTTCTAGGACGTTGATTCTCTGTTGCGTGAATGCACATTTTTCCGTCTTCACATATAGTTGATGTTCTCTTAGCTTTTCGAAAACTAACTGTAGGTGGTGTTGATACAATTTCATGGTGAAGCTGTAGACCAATATGTCATCCAAATAGACTACCACGAACTTATCGAGGTACTCGTGGAAGACTTGGTTCATTAAGGTGCAGAATGTGGCAGGAGCATTCTGCATGTCATGTAGTCGATCGAACAAGTCGGTATTGATGGGTAGAGGGTAGTTATTCCTGACAGTGATTTTATTTAGGGCACGATAGTCTATTCATAGGCAAAGACTCATATCCTCCTTCTGAAATAACATTGGGGCTCCGTAGGGGGATTTCGCTGGTCTGATAAACCCGACAGTGAGTAGTTCATCCAATTACTTTCGTAGCTTCTTTAACTCAAGTGGAGCCATTCTATAGGCGTTCTTTGTCAGGGGTTTCGACCCCGGCATCAGTTTAATCTCGTGGTCTATGCCTCGAGAGGTAGTAAGTTTTTTGGTAGACTCTCTAGCATTACTTCGCAATACTCCTCTAGTACACATTGTATTTCTATGGGAACAAATTCAACCATTCCTTCAGTTTCAACCACAGGGATGGCCATGAGTGTTGGTTCGTTACGTGCAAGACCATATTTAAATGGGAACGCCGAAATCATCTTAATTCCATCCGGCTTTTTGTTGCTTGTCTAGACAACAGTCGGGGTTGACCCTGTTATGACTAGACATTTAGTCAAGGGCATGGGATCACCTTATGTTCCAATAGGAATTTCATCCCGAGTACCACATCAAAGTCGTCCATTTTGACGATTACAAAGTCCACTAGGCTACTCCATGTTCCTAAATTAAGGGTAGTATTTCTCGCTATTCCAAGAATTGGTAAAGCCATAGAGTTGATGGCCTTCATCTTCCTCAAGTCTCGATGCCATTTGATGTTCAACCGATTCGCTTCAGTCTTGGTCATGAAGTTGTGGGTGACTCCTAAATCGACCATCGTACTCTTGGCCAACTTGTGAGTCACCCACGCTTCCACATACATGAGAGCTTTTTCGATCGGCTCCCTTTGCTCCCTAGTCTTCTTTTTCCATTCGAGGGGTTTCTACGTTCAACGTTCTTTTCAGCTTCTTCGCCTTCGGATTTTTCGTCTAAGTCTGTATCTAATGCGGCTTGAAATGCCTGTAGTGACGCCTTCTTTGGACATTCATACTGTCGGGGACTTCCCGCAAGTATTGCATCTATTCTTCTATTTCGACTAATCTGTCAACATGAGACTTGTTCAACTGTTTGGTCGAAGACATGTCTATCGGTCACTTTAGAGCCAACTAGACTCTGATACCAACTGTCATAATCGCCCTTTCTTGGCAGCAGATTTGGCAATTGTGCGACACTCACTCTCAGCACTGAGTGAGTCAAGCCAACTTCGGACAACGTTGCCTACAGTTGGGCAACGTGCGTTCAAACCTTAGGTCCCGTTTTGAAGAAAAGATTTTAGAAAATGGGAGAGATAGGTTTAGGAAAAAGAGTTTTGAAAGTAAGAATGAGAAAGAGATTGAGAGTGGTGTTAGAAAGAGATTGAGAGTGGTGTTATATAGCATACAAACAAAAAGACAACAACCGCTTAAACGGTATATAACTTTTGGGGTAGGGAGAACTTTACAACTTAGCAAATGAATTGTTAGTGGTTGAGGAGCAAGTTTTGAAAAATAGTAGATTATTTATTTAGGAGAATTGTGAGCCGTTTTAACTAGAGAAAAAAGTTTAGAAATTTTTTTAAGATTTTATGCCGTATAAATACTCATTAGATGTATGAGATTCAAAACAACAAAAGAGAATTAAAAAACCTAGTACTTAAGATTCTTAGTCCAAGAAACTCTCCCCTCAAGTTGTTATTTCTACTTCATTTGTTTGTTTCGTTATATTTCAATCGTGGGTCAAAATCAACAATTGTATCGATCCAAGAAAAATGATCCATCTTGTTCTAGTGTAAGAACAGCGATGAACGTTTATTGACCAATGTATATTACATCTTGATTTGAAGAGCAATATTATTAGTCTGGGTCAAATGACAGAAGAACGAAGAAGAATGAAGTTAGTTTGCTCGTTTCTCAAGATATTCAACAGAAACAAAGCCCTGTTGAGAAATGTAAAATGGTCGCAAAACTGCCGGTATAAAACATAAAAGATCCTCAACATCTTCCAGAAGCCTCCATTAGCAATGGAAGCAAGAAAGAGAAGAAGAACTCAGTGAGTCGTGAGAAGAAGTAACCGAAGAACAGAGCTAAAAAGAAACAAACTTACAGAGCTAAGAAGAAATCAAATGTCACTTCAATTAAGAAAGTGCAACCTACAAGTCAGTGTGCTTCATCAAACTTACTGTCTCAACCAAAGAGGCCTAGAGGCAGACCTAAAAAGAAACAAGAATCCAATAATAACTGGGTTGAAAGAGAGAGGAGTACCTTACAACAGGATGAAATTCCTATGTAGATGAGAATGTGAGTCAATAATTTTGACTTAGTAAAAAATAGTTATTAACTTAGTAAGTTTACAACCATGATTAGTGTTTTATTTGAGAGAATGGTCCATGTTGTCCTATTGGGTAGGAAAATAGTTAGTGCTCCATTGAATTGTTAGTAGTTGGGAACAAGTTTTGGACCATAGTTATTTATTTAGGAGAATTTGTTAGTATTTTCCCTCCAATAAATATATTTATGCTCTATTCACCACCACATACCACATAAGGAAATTGAAAAACATAGTGGTTTAGGTTCTTAGTCCAAGAAATTCTCCCCACAAGTAGTTTTTCTGATTTATTCTAGTATCTTTTGGATGGTAGGTCAAAACCAATGCCCTCCACATTTTTTTGGGGCTCTTTTTGAGTGAAAACTTAAATAAATTAATTTTTTAAAAAAGAAAGCAACAAAAAAATCTATTAGCATTGCATAGAAGAATTATGAACACGAAAATAGAATTTTAATTATTGAGTTAAAACAAGTCAAACTCAACCCAACTCATATGCTTCTTTCATTGTCTCTCTAACGTCACAAAAATTGGACTACTAACATGATGGTTCCCGTTAGACCACACGAGTTTTCCAAACATATACCCTTCAGTTTGATTATTTGGCACCCTCCTCAACACAACTTTGAAATCCTTCTCTTCACCAGTTTTAGTGAACTTTAAAGTACTTGGGTTTACTGAAACAGAAACTCCTGGTGGTGCCTCGACTTGAGCAACATACGTGCTTGGACTTCCCACATTTTTTACTCTTCTTTTGATCTCTACTGCCTCTGATTTCAGATTATTCATTGAGATTGATGGATAGTTTAAATCTGTTACTGTGAATGACTTTGAACAAACAAATGAAGTATCATTAGTGAATAGCTTCATTTGTGTTTTATTGTAGCCACGTACACATAGGAAGTTCAAGTAGTCTTGGGTGGAGAGGTCGTAAATAAGGCCAGGATTTGCTGCTTTGTTTGGTTGGATATGGCCGGCACCATATGCCAATGGGTTTGCTTTCTCCTTTTCTGAGTTCAGTATTGGATTTAAGTCATTAGCTTCGGTTTCAGCTGCGAAACAAAACTATTAGCTTGCAAGGTTTAAGTAAAAATGAAAATCCCATAAATAATGTATCTTAGACAAATTACTAGTATAACTAGTTGAACTTTTAAAATGATGGAAGAATTTTGCATAACGAACCTGTGGTCATGATTGCAGATTTTATAGCTGCTGGACTCCATTTTGGATAAAGAGTTTTTAGAAGGCCAACAATGCCAGAAATGTGGGGGCATGACATGGAAGTGCCCGATAATACATTATATAGAACCCGACGTTTATCAAAAGGTGAATCCGTTGGTGATGCTTTGCCAGAGAAAGCCGCCAGTATATTCACACCTGGTGCTGTTATATCAGGCTAGAAATTGAAAAAAGAAAAAAATTCAAATTTTGTGACTATTATTAGTTAACACGTTGAACTTTATACTACAAAATTAATCAACACACAAATCTTAACCAACCTTGAGTATTGAGGGCTCAACTCGGTTGGGACCTCTTGACGAGAATGAAGCCATAATTGGTGCTGGTTTGATTCCCAACTCAGTCTTCACACGAGTTATGTAAGCCATTGGAGTTCTGATTTAACCACAAAATATGGCGTATAAGTTACAACATTTGAGTCTAAATTTCTGTTTATTAAATCATAAAATTTAAAAGAGTTCGGAAATAAACATGGAAGTTGATAGAATAAGATGAAGTAATTACATAGTAGATTGGATGTAATGGTTGATTGATTCACCATCAATATAGCTTACATGTGAAGCTGGAAGTAAGTGTTCAGCAGTCCAAAGGTCATCTCCACTTTCTTCGTCATTCACAAGAATCATCCCAACAGCACCTGCTTGAGCAGCCTCGTAACCTTTGTCTACTTCTGAATCGTACGAGTTAAGGCAAACTACAATTTTTCCTTTTACCTTTTTAGGATCAAGAGACCCTTTTAGACATAGTGCGCTACAAGATTCCAATAAATTTAATTAATATCATGTGTTACAGTCAATTTGTTCTATTATTATAGTGAAAATATCATACTGAATTATACAAAATACCCTTAAATTTAGAACATATTTTAATTATGTTCTTACCTTCTCAAATGTTTTATTTTAACTCTGACAAAAAAAAAAATTGTCAAAGGATATAAATCAAGTTAAGCTAAACATGGTAAAAATGAATTTTTATGGTTTATTTCAACTCAAAAAAATATAGCTAACATTATTTACAAATTTACATGGATGGTTTCAATAGAAAATTCCTTAAAAAATTCCTTGAGGCAAGATTGAAATGTATCCAAACTTTAAATACATTTCTCGTATAATTTAAATAAAAATATACTCACGAGTTGTTACTAGAGATATTGTCTGATGCTGCATCCAAAGCACGGATCAACGGATAGAACTTCTTAAATGGCAATATTTTACTAGAAAGACTTTCTCCCTGATATTGACAATGAAAAATCATTAAAGACAACATAAACGTAATACAGAGCCATAAACTCAACCGATACAAATATGGAGACACGTATATACTATAATTTTATATGCCCAATGTAATTTACTATGTTAAAAAATGGTTCAATACTTAGCTAAATATTTGTATAAATAGTGTCAAGAACATAACCACATACTACTAACAAATGTCGGATAAAGTACCTTGAAATGCCTGTTGTCTCCCAACGCCACGTAAGTGGTAAAAAGCCTGTCAATTGTGCTAGCTCCCACAGTTATCATCCATGGTGCGACATTTGAGACACTGCCTTCAAATAGTCCTGAATTTCCAGCAGAACAAACAACAGTGATGCCATTCTTTACTGCATGAAAGGACCCTATAGCCATTAGATCTTCAGAAAATTCAAAAGCATCTTCACCGAGTGAAACCGATAGAATGTCAACTCCATCACTAATGGCAGCTTCAAAGCCCGCTAGAACATCGGCCATAAAACACTCACCATCCAACGTTGGAGGCCAACATACTTTATAAGCAGCAACAAGAGCATTAGGGGAACCCCCTTTTGCAGTGCCATAACCATTCCCAAAAATACTTACTCCGGGAACGAAATTGCCTCCGGCTGTGGATAAGGTGTGTGTTCCATGCCCATCATAGTCCCTTGCTGTTTCATAGCTTGAGTTGAGAGGTCTAGGCTCCACGCTTGATATATATCCTTTGTTGAAATATCGTGCTCCAATCAGTTTCCTGTATTTAAAATCTTCAATTTTATTTCTACATTACACATCGATACAAACATTAAATACAATGACTAGCTAGAACATAAACACGACAAGGACATATTTATTATCATTTTTATTAAGAAGAAAATTTAAAAGTCGATGAGCTTACCCATTTGTATGCCTAAAAACTTAGGTTAAATGACGAGTTTAGTTCCTAATCTTTTTTTTTTCTAACTTAGTTTTAGTTCCTTAATCTTACAATTTTGTGGTAACCAATAAATTTTGAAATTTTAATTTTTTTTTATCTAGTACATCATTGACACATTTGACGTTTAATTAAAATTCATGAACCTATTAAACAATGTTCAAAGTTCTATTAGACATAAAATTTAATTTTATATCTAATAAATTAATTGATTTTTAAATATCTGAATATGTATAAGACCTATTACACACAATATTGAATGTTCTCCATTCCCAATGTATTACACATCTTAAAAGGTTTTTAGACACAAAAAGCTAAATTTTTAATACGATACTTCTTAAAGTTCAAAGATATATTAAACATAAGCGTGCAAGGTTAAGAAATATACTTGTTATTTGATGTAATTTTTCACTAAAAGTATATGCATTTATGTGTCTATTTATAGATAACAATGATTGTATATGCATCTAACAAATGTTTGATTAATATTCCCTTTGAACAACTAGTGTCCAGGTGTTTGTCTATTGTGTCAAATAAATGCTTAACACGTTAGTTAAATGAAAGTGTATGTATTTCCTAACATAAGAGAATTAAATAGAGGCGAAGTAACAATAAGAGATTTGATCTCAAGACCGATTTGATGTTAGAGACCTATTGCAACGAAAGTTGGAGCCACCTTCACAGCTTCCCTTCCATCTCGTTGGGATAGGTCCATATCCTTCATCACTAAAGCTCTTTGATTCTGGCCAAACACCTGTATTGATCTCAATTACAATAATAAGAGGTACCCAAATTATTACAGGAGCAGTCTGAGTCTAAGAACTTATGAGAGTAAAACAAGTCTGGCCTGTGTCAATGTTGCCAATGATGGTAGATTCACCGAATCTTGAAAGATTCCAAAGTGAGTCTGAAGGAATTCCACCATCATTCTCAACTCCAAGAAAGTTCCATGATCGTGTTGTGTGCAGTTTTAGTCCTTTGTTTTCATATACTGATATCACATCAGGATGCTCTTAAAAAAAAAAAAACCTTATTATTAAAATAGATAACTATTTAACTTCTCATAATTAAGCTTGTGATTACTGCTTACTTCCCATTGACAAAGTTTTGGAAACTAAACATCGAGTATGATTTATTAAGAAAGATAATCATTATCAAATAATATGAGATATGATGAATCATTTTACTTGCTATATCTTCTGCAACTTTATGCTCAAGAACAGCTGCAAATCCATTGATATTTTTATTATATGAGTAAAAGATTGATTCCTTAGCTGCTTCATTGCTGTACTTAGAAACATAAACATAAGAGCGCAAATAAAGAGGGAGAGTTCAACAAATCTACACTACATGATTTGAAACGAAAAGCTTCACCTTCCTAACACCGATCCAAGTAGATTATAGTGGGTTTGTGTTACAAGTTGGAGATCAAGAGCAGAAGGATTCAACCCATGTGAATGTGATCCCAAGTAAACGATATAAGACTGCACAACATAAACAAAACGTTTCAATGCGTAAAACCCGCCAGATATAAACATTGAAAAGCATTCATAAGTGATGATTGAGTAACCTTCTGGGCTGCAATGGTAGATGTTTGCAAAAGAGCAAAAAGAAAGAATGGGAGAAGTAAAGGAGGAAGATTGAAGGCCTCCATTTCTTTTTTTCTCCGGATAATTGTTTTGTTAAAATGTTATATTCTCACTTCCTTAATGCCTTTTTATAACGCTTATGAGTGTTTTATGATTCGACTCAAATTTGGACTTTTATTTTTTTGTATAGAGAGTGATGAAGAAATCTTCCATTTGAAGAGAACCCCAAAATGGTAAGGAAATAAAAATTATTTAATGATATGCCTGACATGGTTGTTAGTTTTGCTAATTTGTCTCAACTCTACATTAGCGACTTATGAATAGAGGGAATGTAAATGGAAATTTTTTAAGATTTTATACACATGCATATTTCTTTATATAAGTGTTGTTTTAACACCCAAAATTTTAAATTGGGTGCCTCTCTTAAGTATTTTATAGGAGGATAATTGTAATAGCAAAAAGAAAATAATAAATAAATAAACAAATAAAAATAATTAAATTAAAAAAAATAAAACTCTTCCTAGTTCTCTCCACTAACGAGTCATTTTTACCTCAATTATTTCTTCTCAACCAACCACTAAGTTAGAACAGTTCTAAAAGAAAGGAACAGAACAACAAATACCAAAGAAAACAAAAATGTCAAATTGTCACCTTAGTTAAATCTGTCCTTAATTTTATCCCTTATTTTGTTACTTTATTTATATTTTGATTTTAATTATAAATCAAATAACTAGAGTTCTATAGTGATAAAGCATCATATATATTATATAACCCTTTTAATTTTTTCCCTATATTGTTACTTTATTTATATTTAGATTTTAGTTATAAATCAACTAACAATGGTGTTATGTAAGTTGCTTTATCATATATAACTATTTTATTTTTAAGAAAGAAAAGAAATTTAGAATGGATGGAAAATGGCCTACCATAAACCGAATTAAAAATTTGGAATGAATGTCAACAGAAATACACATAGAAAGAAAAAAAGGGGAAGATTAAATTACAGAGAAGAAGAAAGATTAAATATAGGTAAGAAGAGTGAAGATTTGGCTAGATTCTGTTTACAAAATACATTTTTTTTAAAAAAATGGAAGTATTTTATTTTCGTGCAATTCAAGAATGATTAAAAATTGACCAAAATACTTGTTAACCGAATTAAAAGAAAAATCGAGAAAATATAAACAGAAGGAAAATGGAATTCATTTTATTACGGATGTGACTTAAACAACTTAATAATATTGGTAATTTCTACTTCAAACACAACTTAATTTCTAAGAATAAGAATTACACATTATAGGCCATGAAAAGGAACTTACTTTTGAAATAGCAAACGACAAAAAGCAGGGAATATATCTTCTTGAAAAACAAGAGTGGTAATAGAAAATGAAATCTTTAATAAAAATAAAATTATATATATATATATATAAACAAAGTATCTGATACTCGCATGAAGTCTAACACGTGAAGCATTGTATAATATAGAGAATTGAACTTAAAATTGATGTCATAGGTCTGCATAGATTGACTTAGATACAAAAGACAAAAATCGAACTCTCACTAAGGACAAATTGGTTATACTACCTAAGCTAATCAAGTAAGTGGTCATACTATCGACTCGGTCGGAAGACTTATCTTATGTATGACGACACGTACTCAGTGACCTTTGCACGTGTCATTTATGTTTTATGTTATATGATGATGTCATGATGTTATATAATGATGTGATGACGTTAGATGATGATGTGTTGATGTTGTGTGATGATGTAATATGATGACTTGATGACGTTAGATAATGACACAATGATGTTATGATGATTGATGATGTTACATGATGATTGATAATGTTATGTGATGGCGTGATGACGCTAGATGATGATGTGATGATGTTATATGATGATGTGATAATGTTATGTGATGACGTGATGACGTGATGACGTTAGATGATGATGTGATGTTATATGATGACTTGATGATGTGAGATAATAATGTGATGTTATATGATGACTTGATGATGTTAGATAATGATGTGAGAATGTTATATGATGATGTTATGTTGTACATGATGTCGACATGATGATGATGATGCATAATAATAAGATGAAATGACTTCATATGACAATGTTCCATATCAAGATGTTGTGTGTGTATTAAATGTTGCTATGATGACAAGGTTTTAAAGACACAACCCTAGTTAAACAAATGATGATGAATGTATGAAGGCCAATGCATGCATGTTACTTAGAGTAATGTGTGAACGGTGTAGAGGGTTGTGTCTTAAAGATGATTTAAAGATAAAAACTATACGAACCTCATGCATTTTGTGTGTTTATATGCATCGGGATACTTCCCCTTTTATGATGATGAGTGCAGACGCGCACAGTATGATGATGAGGTTGTTCATGGGGAGCATGACACTATAGGGTTCCGCTGACCTCTAGACGTCGCTACAGATTAGCTTGACCAAAGAGGGTCCAGGAGGTGTGCAAGTCCTCTGGAGATTCACACTCACACGTGTTGGTCGTGTGTAGGGAAGTACTATACATCCAATTTTTCTGAGACTTGGAGTCCACTCCTATGATGGTTTTAAATGATAGGTCCCTTGATCATGAGTTGCATGTGTTTGCATTCCCTAACCTCAACAGTGGGATCACTTACTAAGTATTTCTTAAAATACTCAAGTCATGTGCTACTCCTTTTCAGGTAAAGGTAAGGTGTCCCTGTACGGCTGACGGTGGCATCGTAACTTGAGACCATGACACATGCATAGGGTATTCGTATTTATTTTCTTAGACTTAGAGGCTAGAATAGGATGATTTTAATTCAAAAGTTTATTTATTTTCTTTAGTCTTTTGTCGTGTCGTTTTAATGGTGTTTTTCAAAACACATAAGTCGTGTCATTTTTTTCATAGTTATTCGCTAAACACGGCATATGACATGAGATATGTTGGCATATGGCATGAGATATGTGTTGATGGTGGGAGTCTAACAAGCAAGAGATTAGACCGATCGAATTCATTCTAAGAGGTTGAAACCCTTCTCAGCCTTCTATGGCGTACTCAATTTCCCATACCTTCAATTTGACCCTTGCAAGCAACATACACCACCCTAATGAGACTCTTAGTCAAAAATAGTTTGTTACATCATGTGAGGAGTAATTTAGTTATGCTACTAACTAGAGTGACTATTCTCATGCTTATCCAATTGTCCTAGGCTCACGTCATAGATAATTTATCTACGTAGGATTTGTTTTTACTAGCATGCATATTAACAAGTTATCTCTACCAGTATTGCTTCCTAGAATTTGTGTGATTACTTACTTAAATGGTAAATACTTTTTTGAGCTAGCCTTTTCTCGCTGAAAAATTTAAGAAACTTCTTTTATATATCTCCTTGTGTGAAAATAATAATAATAAAATAAAAAAATCCTAAATTTGTGAATGAAAATTTTTTCCCCTAATTTTAGATTTTAATTATCATGTATTAAAAATAGAAATTTGATTTCTTGCTTATCATGAACTTTCTAAAAAAGTACCAACATAGTAGTATGTTAAAATTTGTAAGGGAAGGGTATATATAAGAGAATTTTGGAGACTTCAAATCTTCAATGTGACTTAAAAAGTGGAAATAAAAAACAAATAAAAACAAAAAGTAAAATGAAATAAAAACTAAAAATTGGATAA
This sequence comes from Cucurbita moschata, assembly GCF_002738365.1. Taxonomy (NCBI): domain Eukaryota; kingdom Viridiplantae; phylum Streptophyta; class Magnoliopsida; order Cucurbitales; family Cucurbitaceae; genus Cucurbita; species Cucurbita moschata. The sequence continues at coordinate 265,781 of NW_019268598.1, read as the reverse complement.
AATTTAAATCAAAATAAAATCCACCGTACAAAAATTAAATATAAAATAAAATTCAATAATAAGACAATGTTATTCAAAATATTATCAAGGAGAAAATGGGATTGGGATAAAATTATAAAACAAAATACAAAATACTTTAAAATGTACAAATAGAATGACGCTCTGTTACTGTAACCGTACAAAAAACGTGAGATTAACAGCAAGACACCGGAGATCTTGCATCTTCAACCAACCCACATCCACGGGCCACCTAACGCATGCCCAAAAACATGACCGGCATATACCTGAGAGTATGACCTGACCCATGCAACCTTCAGCCCCTACATGCACGTGACGAGTGGCAACTCCTCGACTTATCTACCTCATTCAGCATCGCAAGGCCCCAGTTGTGGCTCGACGACTCCATGACTCAAATTCGGCTTATCCAGCTCGAGTCTTATATTTGGACCCCATTTTCTATGCTTTGGACCCTTCCACGGCTAACTTTGACCTTATTTAAGGCATTTAAGGTTAGTATGAACCATTTTTCTTAGTTTAAATTAAATTAATTAAGAATTCGATTGTTACTAAGGCTATTGAGCGAATTGTGCAAATAGATGAAGTCTCGTCATAAGTAAGAAAGAACTCGAAGGACGAAAGAAAACTAAGTTGAAAAGAGAACGTCGGCTAAAACCATCCAAGTAAGTGACCTTACTATCAGCTTGGTCGGAAGACATTTTTTTATGTCTTATAGCACGTGCCAAGTTGTCCATGCACATGTCATGTAAGTTGATATGATGTGTTATGATGATGTAATATGATGTGATGATGTTATGATACGTTATGATGATGACGACATATTGATATGATGACATGAGATGTATGATGATTGATATAATATGATGTCATCTCATGTTACGATGATGTTCATGTATGAGACATTATATTACATGTATGATGTGACATGTCACAACATGTATTATTATGAAGAGTTTTACAAGGCACAACCTCTGAGTAATGTTATGTTGATAAATGTACGAGTGTTTATGCATGCATGTTACCTAGAGTTAAATGTAAAGGATATGTGGGGCTGTGCTGATCGAATGGTTTAAGATGAAAACTATAAGGGACTTCATGTATATTGTATGTTCATTTACATCGAGATACTTCATTTTTTATAATGAGTACATACGTGTACACTATCATCATCATGCCTTGCATGGTATTTAAGGGTTTGTTGTACCTTTAGACGTCCAACTATAGCCAACTAGCTCGACCATGCAGGCCTAGGGGGTGTGCGAGCAAACTTGGATGAGTCCACACTCGCACGTGTGGGTCGCATGTATAGGGAAGTATTACACCTCAATTTTTTTCGTACAGGAGGTCACCTCTATGATTGTTTTCAATGATAGGTTCTTGATCATTAGTGCGTGTGTTTGTATTTTCCTTGACGCCAATAGTGGGGGAGTATTTCTTAAAATACTGAACTCAAAGTGGTACTTTTATTTTTAAGGTAAAGGCAAGGCACCACTGTACAGTTGACGAAGACATCACATCTAAAGACCATGAAACTTGCATAGGGTAGTTGCGTTTATTTTAGTAGATCATATGTTATTACAGGGCATTGTTAATTTAACATTTTTGTTACTTTTTTTTTATTTTATTTAAATATTTCTTTTATATTATTATAGGATCCTTTCTTGAACGTATAAGTCCATGACATCGTTTTACGAAGTCATTTTAAATAAAGGTTTTCTGCATAAAAAAGTTACATCATGCATATGGTAGCAACTTCAAGTTAGTAGAAAATTAGAGTCGTTATAGTTGGTATCAGAGCTCTAGATTATAGATTCTATAGACTAGTTTACATGTTTTGTAGACTAAATTTGATGAATTTGAACCTTCCTCCCAACAGGCCATGTCCAAAATAGTCTCTAATAACCTGATTTGTAGACGAAATTTTCAAAAGAATGTGCTAAAACAAGCAAAACCCAACACAGCCCATATGCTTCTTTTACTGTATCATCCTAATACCACCAAAATCGGACTCCTAACATGGGTGTATCATCCTAATACCACCAAAATCGGACTCCTAACATGGGTGTATCATCCTAATACCACCAAAATCGGACTCCTAACATGGTGCTTCCCATTAGACCATGCAAGTCTCCCAAACACAGCCCCTCGATGATAATCATTTGGAACCCTCTTCAACACAACTGTGAAGCTCTTCTCTTCACCGGTTCTAGTGAACTTCAAAGTATTTGGCTCTACTGAAACCGAAACTCTTGGTGGTGCCTTGACGTTAGCAACATATGTGCCTGGACATCCCACATTCTTCACTCTTCTTTTGATCTTCACTACCTCTGATACTAGATTATCTATCGTGATTGATGGGTAGTTCAAATCTGTTACTTTGAATTTCTTTGAACAAACAAATGAAGTATCATTGGAAAATAGCTTCATTTGTGTTTTGTTGTAGCCTCGAGCACATAGAAAGTTCAAATAGTCTTGGGTGGAGAGGTCGTAAACAAGGCCTGCCTGGATTTGCTGCTTTGTTTGGATTGACATGGCCTGCACCATATGCAAATGAGTTTGCTTTCTCCTTTCCTAAGCTTAGTATTGGATTTAAGTCATTGGCTTTGGTTCTAGCTGCCAAACAAAAACCATTAGTGTTTCGAGATTTAAGTCAAATATTCCTTATGTAAATACGATAAATAATTTCTTACTATTCATTGGTTGAAAATAAACTAGTTTAATTAGTCCTTGAGTTTTATAATGATGGAAAAATTTTAAGCACCGAACCTGTAGTCATGATTGCAGATTTCATAACCGCTGGACTCCATTTTGGATAAAGGGTTTTGAGAAGGCCAACGATACCAGAAATATGAGGGCATGACATAGAAGTGCCAGATAATATATTAAATGGAACCCGCCGTTTATCAAAAGACGAATGAGTTGGTGATGTTTCTTCCGTAAAAGCAGCTAATATATTCACACCTGGTGCAGTTATATCAGGCTGAAAATCAAAAAGAAAAACGAAAAAACACAACAATTTGTAATGATTGGCAATTGGCATATTAAACTTTGTACTAAAAAGTTACTCGAACACACCATCTTTAACCAACCTTGAGTATTGAGGGCTCAATTATATTGGGACCTCTTGATGAAAATCTACCCATAACTGGTGCTGGTTTGACTCCTAATTCTGTCCTCACATGAGTCAGGTAAGCCATTGGAGTTCTGAATCAACCACAAAACTTGACATATGAGTTATAACTTTAGTCCTAATTCAACTTCCTTAAACTTTTAAATTTGTGTTTAATAGGTCATAGCTTTAAGTGTTTAAAAAGTCAATAAAACTTTTAATTTTGTTGTCTAATATTTAGATAAAATTTTATAAGATGTCAAAATGACCCCTAAGATATTTTTTAAAGTTTAAAAAAAATTGTACAAAATTGAAAATCTAGAGACTCCTCCAATCATTTTCTAAATTGAGTGATGAATTCGATACAAACCGAAAAATTTAAAACAAAACATAATGAAAGTTCATAAATAAATGGGGAAGTCGAATAAGATGGAGTATTTACTTGGTAGAGTTGATATATTGGTAGACTAATTCACCATCAATGTAGTTTATATTGGAAGCGGGAAGTAAGTGTGCATCAACCTCAAGTCGATCCCCATCTTCCTTGTCATTAGCAAGAATCATCCCAACAGCACCGGCTTGAGCAGCCACATAACCTTTTTCCACATTTGTAATGTCCCCACTTAGGCAAACCACAATTTTCTCTTCTACCTTTTTAGGATCAAGAGACCCTTCAAGACATAATATGCTACAAGATCACAATAAAATTTGCTTAATATCATGTGGTTATTGTGGTTTTTTTTTTCCTTGAATCTTGAAACGTACACCGTAAGAAAATATACTCACGCATCGATATCAGAGACATTGTTGTTTTTTGCATCTAGAGCACGTATCAATGGATAAAACTTCTGAACTGGCAATATTTTATTAGAAATACTTTCACCCTGGTATTGACAATTGAAGATCATAACAAAATCATGGTATATATATCATTTAATATCCTAAGGAAATTCAAAATTTGATATCAAATTAATTTATATATTTATATGTTTGAGGCATGAATTTATATAACAACATTAAGCACATAACTATCTAGTGTTAACAAGTGTTAATACATATCTAATAAATGTCAGGTACAAACATGTTAGTTAAATTGAAGTGTTTGTGTTTCATAAAAAAGTACCTTAATGTGTCTCTTATCTCCGAGCACCACGTAAGTGGTAAAAAGCCTGTCAGTTGTGCTAGCTCCCACGGTTATCAACCATGGTGCGACATTTCCAACACTGCCTGGAGATGGTCCTGAGTTTCCAGCAGAACAAACGACAGTGATGCCGTTCTTTACTGCATGGAAAGATCCTATAGCTATTGGATCATCATGAAATTCTAGAGGACTTCCACCGAGTGAAATAGACAGAACATCAACTCCATCACTAATGGCAGCTTCAAAGGCAGCCAGAACGTCAGAGTCAAAGCACCCACCAACTTTCACACGAGGCCAACATACTTTATAGGCGGCAACAAGGGCTTTAGGAGAGCCCCCTTTTGCAGTACCATTACCATTCCCAAATATGTTTGCTCTTGAAACAAAATGGCCTCCAGCCGTGGATAAAGTGTGTGTTCCATGCCCTTGATCGTCCCTTGCTGTTGCGTAGCTTGAGTTGAGAGGCCCCACGATGGATGCATACCCTTTGTTGAAATACCTTGCCCCAATCAGCTTTCTGAATTTAAAAGCTTTAATTTCACTTCGAGGTCACTCGTAATCATACAAGCATTTGATACAACAACTTGCTAGAACACAAATACTATAAGGATCGATATATTATAATTTTTATATAAGAAGAAAATTCAAAATTCAATGAGTTTATGCATTTATATTCTTAATAACATATAAATGTTGGATTAATATTCACTTTATAACACTAGTGTCGAGAGTGTTTATTTTGCTAATAAAAGTGTCTAATTTGTGGTTAACTTATTAGTCAAGTGAAAGTGTTCGTATTTCTTAGCAGAAAAAAATTAAATAGAGGTGAAGTAACAATAAGAGATTTTAGGTTAGAGACCTGTTGCAACTAAAGTTGGAGCCACCTTCACAATTTCCCTTCCATCTTTTTGGAATAGGTCCATATCCTTCATCATTGAAGCTCTTTGATTCGGGCCAAACGCCTGTATTGGTACCAATTATGAGAAGAAGAGGTATCCAAATTATTACAAAAGCGGTCGAATGTTCAAAAACTTATAAGAGGAAAACAAGACAAACCTGTGTCAAGGTTGCCAATGATTGTAGATTCACCAAAATTTGCAAGATTCCAAAGAGAGTTTAGAGGAAGTTCACCATTATTCTCAACTCCAAGAAAACTCCACGAATTTGTTGTATGCAGTTCTCTTCCTTTGTTTTCATGAATTGATACCACACTTGGATGTTCTAAAAAAGAAATGAGAAAAACATAGATCTTTATTAAATGGAAAAAACAATTTTTAAATGTTTTCAAAATTCATGCGGAATTCAAATGTTTCCATAAAAATGTATGAAACCCTATAATTTGGGAGGAAACTAAGTACAGCTTTCAAAAACAAAATCATTCATTATGAAATAGTATCGTAGCTTTGTTAGAATTAGATAAATTATTTTACTTGCTACATCTTTTGCAACTTTATGATCAAGAACCGCTGCAAAACCATTGATATGTCTATTGTATGAGTAAAAGATTGCTTCCTTAGCTGCTTCATTGCTGTACTTGAAAACATAAACATAAGAGTGTAAATGAAGAGCAAGAGTTCAACAAATCTACACTACATGACTTAAAACTAAAAGCTTCACCTTCCTAACACAGATCCAAGAAAATTGTAGTGAGCTTGGGTTGTAAGTTGAAGATCAATAGCAGAAGGATTCAACCCATGAGAATGTGATCCCAAATAAACAATATAAGACTGCACAAAATAATAAAAATAAAAATAAAAACTTGAGGGTCTAAAAACGCATTTGATATAAACATTAAAAAGCATTTATAAGTGATCTAACGACTAACCTTCTTGACTGCAATGGTGGATGTTTGCAAAAGAGCAAAAAGAAAGAAAGAGAGAAGTAAAGGAGGAAGATTAAAAGCTTCCATTTCTTTTTCGTCTCAAAATAATGGTTCCTTCCAATACTGATCAGTGTTTTGAAGTTCATGGTCTGTTGAAAAACTTAATTAGGATAATTATGGTAAGTGAAAATTTTGATGGAATCAAGAAGGGATGTTATCAAATTTGAGCGGGGAATAAATATGGTAAATGGTTATGTCCCATTTGACAACACCTTCCAAATTAGATAAAGCTTTTTAAGTAATGGAATCTTTATAAGTCCTTTTGTTCCGTTCGAGTCCTTTATTGGCGTGGGATCTCACCAATCAATTTGTTTGGGGTCAGCATTTTCGCTGGGATACTATTTGGGGTCTAATTTTGATACTATTTGTAACAATATAAGTCAACCACTAGTATATATTGTCCGTTTTGGCCTGTTACGTATCGTCGTCAGTAGTAGAGATTTCCACAACCTTTTAAGAAATGTTCGTTCCCATTTCTAACTGATGTTGGATCACACATTCCTAAACTACCTTAAATGACTTAAAAAGTTAATGAAAAAAGAGTACTTTTTTTTTGTTCATGAGTTTTCAAGCTCGATATTATTAAGGTCTTAGGTTTGAATTTGGTAAAATGTTAGTCCATTCCTTGTCCTTGTTGTTGTCATCCTTGTAGTCATTGTCGTCGTCGTCCTTGTTGTTTAGGATTTAGGGTACGGGGTTTTTATTTTTCCTTATTTTATTTTCTATTGTTTGTTATTTTTCCAACTCCTTGATATTATTAATTCCGTTTTTATGTTGTAATTTTTATTTTCTTTTCACAATTACACAATTTTATTTATTTTCAATTAATTAATTAAAAATTGAAATTTTAGAATAATAATGTGAAAATACATTTCATAATCTGATTTGTAAACAATTTCATTTTTATTTTATTTTTTTCTCATCTATACAATACTATTTATTTTCAACTACTTAATTGAAATTTAACTAATTAATTAAAAATTGAGAGTTAAAATAATAATAGAAGGAATATATTTCATAACCTAGAATAACATTTTTTTTTTCTTTTTTCTGATATAAGCTTTGATAATATTAATTTCATTTTTTTATTTCATAGTATTTCTTTTTTCTTACCTACATAATCCTTTATTTTCAACTAATCGATTGAAAATTAGTACTTCAAATATATATATATATATATATATATGAGAAAATTAATTCTTTAAAATAAAATACAAAGAGGTATTTAAAATTGTGGTTATCAAATATTTTATTAAAAAAACAATGTATTTTTTTTAATTATAGACATATAAACTTTCATGTCATTTAGAGGTCACTTTGGTCATAAGCTAGTGGTACATAATTAATAGGGACATTTTAGTCATTTTACACCTACCTTTGGTTTAGCACATTATCATAGTCAAGCGGTCACCAAAATTTTATAAATAACCTTATCGTGTCACATTGATTCTTCTCCTAAAATTTCATGAACAACAAAACTCATTTAGTAAGTTTGTGGTTCAAGCGCTTCATTGAAATCAATGTTCACGTGAATAGATTGGCAAACTTACTCAACCTTAATCTCAAGATCCTCACTTTTTTTTTTTTATGAATTGTCTTCTTCTATCAACTAGATCAATAGTTCTACTAGTTTACTACATTACATTGTCCTCCCAAGTCAAATTCAAACTTAGCTAAAGGTTCAATAACTAATATCTTTGTCAATACATCCTTAAAGTCTCATTTTAACCATTATCATGTGACCTTAACAGAAAGACAAATTTTTTTTTTTTTTTTCAACTCCTTTCTAATTCCAGGAAGGAAGCTTAACAAAATTCTCTTCTAAAAATTTGTATCCTAAATTTGGATACTTTTCTCTTACCTTATCTCCTGTTCCAACTTGATCTCTTTCGAAGGCCATCTCTTTCTTGTAAAACCTTTTAACTTGCAGATTAAGATTTTTCTAGGCTTCCCTTTGTAACTTAAGTCTTTGTTAATTTGACAAGGTTCATAGTTCATTTACGTGAATGAAGTCGGTTAGGTAGTAGTAGTCTATATGCCATCGAACTTTTCGTTAATTTGTCTCCAAAATTTTATTTAAACTAGGATCCTTATATTATGTTTTCAATGGTCGATGTCTAGACGCATTGTTAAGGATATTTAGTAATAAATTATAGTTTACCATATATATTATATTTGATATTTTATTATAAGGCAAATATCTAATATTTGCCTTATTACTATAGGTATCTTCCCATTTATTGTTATTTCCATTTATTACTTATTTCCATATCCTTGTAATTTATTTGATTATAAATAAGATAACTTTCACACCATTTAGGTGGTGGGGTGGATTAATCAAACATTCTTATGCTATGAGAGCAATTTTGGTTTAGCAACCCAGATCTTTTATTTTCAATAGCTTTTGAAATCTTCTACTGTTCTTCTCCACCACCGTTGCTAGCTTTGACGCTGCAAGGTAGTCGTCATGGCTGTCACATGTAGAGCCGATTGATTACTTTTCGGCTTCACCTTTTGACCTCCAAATCATCCTTCGTCAGACTCTGTACATACAACCTCACCTTTTCCTCTTTCATTTTCTTTCTAATTTTCCCTCATCCTTCACCCTTCATCCTTCACAGAAACCCTAATCTTAGGATCTTTATCAGCGTTCTTTTCGTAAATATACAGAATCTCGATAAGCCCATCGACCTTATGCAGAGATTTATCTTTGGAATCTGGGTGCCGCACTGGCCTCTTCGCCAACCAAGTTGTCGTCGCCCTTCTCGCCATAATTGGCTCCCCTTCTCGCCATAATTGGCTCCTTCGCCCAATGTGGCGACTCGTCTGGATTCAACATTGTCTTTGTCCCTCGCTCTAGGTTTCCCCTTCTACTTCTTGGGGCTAGACATATTCTCACTAGAGCTAAGGCAGCATCGTCGCTAAACGACAATCCCTCTTCATGGGTTAGACATATTCTTGCCGAAGCCAAGGCAACATCGCCGCTGAGCGGCGATCCCTCTGCAATTTTCGATGGCCAAGAAAGTGTTTCTCTACGCCTCCTCCGTACCAGGTTGTTGACATCTTCATGAAAAGTATTTCTCAACCTCTCTTTGAATTTTTCAGATCCAAGCTTCACGTTTGTTCAAATCCGACGCTCAGTTTGCGATGGGGTGTTAAGGATATTTAGTAATAAATTATAGTTTACCATATATATTATATTTGATATTTTATTATAAGACAAATATCTATAGGTATCTTCCCATTTATTGTTATTTCCATTTATTACTATTTCCATATCCTTGTAATTTATTTGATTATAAATAAGATAACTTTCACACCATTTAGGTTTGGTGAATTAATCAAACATTCTTACGCATCTAGTTATCTTTCTACTTGACCATTAATGTTGGCGCAATTCAAGGATATGACGGATAAAGCGCTTACCCAATAAGCCTTGTAATTAAGTCTCAAGTTCGTTTAATCATATTGATGTCATGCTATAAAGGCTTTGGAGACGGGGTATTCTTGGTAGGTCTTTTGAACATACGTTCACGAACTCATTTAACATCTTGAACAAAGATAAGAAGAAATCATTGAGTCGAGAGAAGAAGGTACCAAAGAATAGAGCTACGAAGAAACCAACGAACAGAGCTAAGAAGAAATCAGAGGCCACTTCAGTTAAAAAAGAGCAACCTACAAGTCAGTGTGTTTCATCAAACTTACCGTCTTAACTAAAGAGGCCTAGAGGCAGACCTAAAAAGAAACAAGAATCCAATAATAACAAGGTTGAAAGACATAGGAGTAACTTAGAACATGAAGAAGACGGAGTTGATAAGGGACCCAACAAAGTTAACATTACAAAGAAAAGTGCAGATATTCTAACTAAGGAGGTAGTCAGGGTTAAACATTGCAGATATGCCGAAGTTGATCTAAGTAAACATATTCTTGAGCTTAATGCGCAAAAACAATGAGGGATTAGCTCAAGGAGTACTAAAAAAATGTACTAATGGTAGTGGGACTCCGGCGGGTAGTGAGAAATTTAAAAACTGAAGTGCATTTCTTTGAAATCCCACTGTAGTAATACCAATAAAAAGAGAAAATGAGAGACCCAAAGTACTGAGAAAATGACTTGTAACGGTAAAGCTATAAGGTATCATACCCTAAGGATTACGAAATAACGAAAAAGTAAAAGTGATGGAGAAGTGAGGGAAAAACTTTTGTTTAATATTTCCGAAAAGACCACCTATTTGTTCGTTTACCAGGTTTGGCACGAAGTCAGAGTAGGTCTACTTGAAGAGTCTCTAGTAAAGTTAAGTTTCTGGAGAATATGAGTCAATCAATTTGAGTTAGTAAAGACATTTATTAACTTAGAGCAATGTTAGGAATTTGGTTATTGCTATATTAAGAGAAATGTTAGTAATAGACAACTTTTGCTGTTTTAATGAAAGTTTAAAAAATTTGTTAGTGCTTTTTTCTCTATGTTCTATTCAAGCAAGTTGTTTTTGCTTCATTTATTTTGTTTCAATATATTTTCAACGTGGGTGAAAACCAATGCTTTCTACATTTTAAATGGCTTTTTTAAGGCCATCCAACATAGAAAACTTTAATAAATTAATTTTTTAAAAAGAAACAACAAAAAAAAAAAAAAAAATCATTATCATGGGAGAGAAGAACTTTGAACAAAAATAAAAAATAAAAATTCATTTATGGACTTAATACAAGACCCACTCATGTGCTTCTTTTACTGCCTCTCTAATGTCACAAACATCGGATTATTAACACGATGCTTCCCATCAGACCACACTAGTTTTCCAAACATATGCCCTTTAATTTGATTATTTGGCACTCTCCTCAACACAACTTTGAAATTCTTCTCTTCACCGGTAAACTTCAAAGTACTTAGGTCTACCGAAATCGAAACTCCTATTGGTGACTCGATTTGAGCAATATACGTGCCTGGACTTCCCACATTTTTTACTCTTCTTTTGATCTCTATTAGATCTGATTTCAAATTATTCATCGAGATTGATGGATAGTTCAAATCTGTTACTTTGAATGACTTTGAACAAACAAATGAAGTATCATTAGAGAATAGTTTCATTTGTGTTTTATTGTAGCCACGGGCACATAGGAAATTCAAGTAGTCTTGGGTTGAAAGGTTGTAAACAAGGCCAGGATTTGCTGCTTTGTTTGGTCATGGCCGGCACCATATGCCAATGGGTCTGCTTTCTCCTTTTCTGAGCCTAGTATTGGATTTAAGTCATTGGCTTCGGTTTCAGCTGCCAAACAAAACCATTAGCTTTCGAGATTTAAGTCATCATGCAAATCCCATAGAAAATGCATCTTACTATTAATTGTTTGGAAATACACTTGACACAGTACTAGTTTAACTAGTCCTTCAACTATTAAAATGATTGAACGAATTTTGCCTAATAAACCTAGTGGTCATGATTGCAGATCTGATAGCTGCGGAACTCCATTGGGGATAAAGGGTTTTTAGAAGGCCAACGATTCCAGAAATGCGGGGGCATGACATGGAAGTGCCCGATAATACATTATATAGAACCCGACGTTTATCAAAAGGTGAACCAGTTGGTGATGCTTTGTCAGAGAAAGCCGCTAGTATATTCACACCTGGTGCTGTTATATCAGGCTAGAAATTGGAAAAAATAAACTATACATCAAATTTTTGTGATGGTTAGCCATTGACACATTGAAATATAATTGAAATATATATTATAAAATTAATCAACACACAAATCTTAACCAACCTTGAGTATTGAGGGTTCAACTCGGTTGGGACCTCTTGACGAGAATGAAGCCATAATTGGTGCTGGTTTGATTCCCAATTCAGTCTACACGTGAGTTATGTAAGCCATTGGAGTTCTGATTCAACCACAAAACGTGATGTATAAGTTACAACTTTTGAGTCTAATAAATTTTTTAACTTAAAAAATATGTTTAATAAGCTTCTAAATTTATGTTTATTAGATCATAAAGTTTAAAAGAGTTCGGGAATAAGATGGAGCACTTACATAGTAGACTGGATGTATTGGTTGATTAATTTACCATCGGTATAACTTATATGTGAAGCTGGAAGTATGTGTGGATTAGGAAAAAGTCCATCACCACTTTCCTTGTCATTAACAATAATCATCCCAACGGCACCTGCTTGAGCTGCCTCATAACTTTCGTCCACTTCTAAATCATTTGAGTTACGGCAAACTACAATTTTTCCTTTAACCTTTTTAGAATTAAGAGACCCCATGCTACATATTTCGCTGCAAGATCACAATAAATCTTGCTTAATATATAGTATATGACCATTATTACTTTGTTCTTACTATTATGTGGAAACATGTCTATTAAATTATACAAAATACGTATTTCAACTATGTTCTTACATTTTCAAAAGTTTTATTGTTTATTTCGATGGCTAACATTAGTTACACGTTTACAATAGAAAATTCCTTAAGGCTATTTTTTTTTTAATCTTTTTTTTATCTATTTCAAAATTTAAGTGTTAAAGACTAGGAAAAGATTGAATGTATCCAAAATTTAAATATATTTTGTATAATTTAAATAAAAATTACTCACGCGTTGTTACTAGAGACATTATTGGATTTTGCATCTAAAGCACGGATCAACGGATAGAACTTCCTAGTTGACAATATTTTACTAATAAGACTTTCACCCTGGTATTGACAATGAAAAATTAATGAAGACAACGTAAACATAGTATAAAATCATAAATTCAATTGATATGAACAATTTTATATGCCCAATGCAATTTAATATGTTAAAAAATGGTTCGATACTTACCTAAATATTTGTATAAATAGTGTCAAGAACATAACTATATAGTACTAACAAGTGTCCGATAAAGTACCTTGAAGTGCCTCTTGTCTCCCAACGCCACGTAACTTGTAAAAAGCCTGTCAACTGTGCTAGCTCCCGCAGTTATCATCCATGGTGCGACATTTGAGACAGTGCCTATATATGGTCCTAAATTTCCAGCAGAGCAAACAACAGTGATGTCGTTCCACTGCATGGAAGGACCCTATAGCTATTAGATCGTCAGAAAATTCTTAAATATCTCCACCCAGTGAAACCGACAGAACGTCAACTCCATCACTAATGGCAGCTTCAAACCCAGCTAGAATATCGGCCATAAAACAATCACTACCCCCGTTGGAGGCCAACATACTCTACAGGCGGCAACATGGGCTTTAGGGGAACCCCCTTTTGCAGTGCCATAACCATTTCCAAAAATGCTTACTCCTTGAACGAAGTTGCCTCCCGCTATAGATAAGCTGTGTGTTCCATGCCCATTATGGTCCCTTGGTGTTTCATAGCTTGAGTTCAGAGGTCTAGATTCCCGAATGGGTATATGTCCTTTGTTGAAATATCGTGCTCCAATCAACTTCCTTCATTTAAAATCTAAAAATTTAAAAGTTTACATCTACATCACATGTATCGATACAAGCGTTTGGTACAATGAATAGCTAGAACACAAATACGAGAAAGACAGATCTGTTATCATTTTTATATAAGAATAAAATTTAAAAGTCGATGAATTTATGCATTTGTACGCTTGATATAAGTATAGTTCTTAAAATTTTTTGTTTATATATATATGAACTAAAATAATGCTTAATAGGTTTTAGTTTTGTATCAATTTTATTCTTAAACCTTAAAAAGTATCTTTAAAGTCCTTAAACTTACCATGGACAAGCAATAAATCTTGAAATTTCAATTTTTTTGTCTAATAGATAATTGATGCATCTGACGTTTATTTAAAATGTACGAACCTACTCGACAATAAATTGAATATTTAGAGTTCTATTAGACATAAAATTTAATTTTATATCTAATGGATCAATCAGTTTTATCGGAATATGTCTATAACCTATCCAACATAAAATTGAATGCTCCCAACCTATTATATATCTTAAAAGTTTTTTAAACACATTAATTAAAGTTCAAGTACAATACTTTTTAAAGTTAAGATATCTTAAACATAAATCAGAAAGTTTATGAAGTATTCTTGTAATTTAACCAAGAAAATGAATTTGATGTAATTTTGCTCTAAAAATATATGCATTTATGTGGCTATTTAGTATCGGTAACAATGATTCCATATGCATCTAATAAATACTAAATTAATATTCACGTCCGGTTTTTTATCTATTATACTATCAAAAGTGTCAAATAAGTGCTTAACACATTAGTCAAATGAAGATGTGTGTATTTCTTAACGTAGAAGTATTAAATAGAGGTAAAGTAACAATAAGAGATTTGATTTGAGGGACCTGTTGCAACGAAAGTTGGAGCCCACCTTCACAACTTCCCTTCCATCTTGTTGGAATAGGTCCATATCCTTCATCACTAAAGCTCTTTGATTCTGGCCAAACACCTGTATTGATCCCAATTACAAGAAGGTACCCAAATTATTGCAAAAGCGGTCGAAATGTCTAAGAACTATTGAGAAGGGAAAAAGTCTTACCTGTGTCAATGTTGCCAATGATGGTAGATTCACCAAATCTTGAAAGGTTCCAAAGTGAGTCGGGAGGAATTCCACCATCATTCTCACTCCAAGAAAGTTCCATGATCGTGTTGTATGCAGTTTTAGTCCTTTGTTTTCATATACTGATATCACATCAGGATGCTCTAAAATGACAAAAACACCATCATTATTAATTTAGAAAAATGAGGCTCCCTCGTAACTATCTGACGTTTGAAAATTAAGTCGGTAAATACTACTCCCAACCTACAAACTTTTGGAAACTAAAAAAAGTAGTATGATTTTACTCAGTAAGAAAATCATTAAAAATTTGAAACTCAAACAATTAAGAATGAACGACAATGATTTTACTAAGAAAGAAAATCAACAATTAAGAATGAACGAGAATGATTTTACTTAGAAAGAAAATCATTATCAAATAATTAAAATGGATGAATCATTTTACTGCTATATCTTCTGCAGCTTTTTTTGTCAAGAAGAGCTGCAAAACCATTAATATTTCTATTGTAAGAGTAAAAGATTGCTTGCTTAGCTGCTTTACAAGAGTGAGAGTTCAACAAATCTGAACTACATTATTTGAAACTAAAAGCTTCACCTTCCTAACACGGATCCAAGTAGATTATCGTGGGTTTGTGTTGCAAGATGGAGATCAAGAGCAGAAGGATTCAACCCATGTGAATGTGATCCCAAATAAACAATATAAGACTGCACAACATAAACAACACGTTTAATTGTCTAAAACTCAGTTGATATAAACACTAAAATGCATTTATAAGTGATGATTGAGTAACCTTCTTGTCTGCCATGGTGGGTGTTTGCAAAAGAGCAAAAAGGAAGAAGGGCAGAAGTAAAGGAGAAAGATTGAAGCCCTCCATTTCTTGTTCTCTCAAAATAATTGTGTTTGTTAGAATGGTATACTCTCTGTTCCTTAGTGCGTTTTATAATGGTGGTCAATGTTTTATGGTTGGACTCAAATTTGGACTTTCATTTTTATGTATAGAAAGTGATGATGAAATCTTCCATTTAAAGAGAACAGATAAGATCAAAACGCAAAAATGGGGGAAGAAAATTATTATGGTAAGAAAATGAAAATGATTTAATAACACACTCCACCAAAAACCTAGAATTCAAGAAAGAAATATATTAGACTTAAGAATAGAAAATTAAGATGATATGGTTGTTAGTTTTTTAGAATTAACTAAAGGAAGCTAATCTATCTCAACTCCATGTTAGCTAATTAAGAATGGACCCAAAGGACCAAATTAATTATAACTGAATTGAAAAAAAAATCATATTAATTTCATGTTCATTTAGATTTGAATTTAATTTCATGAAATCAAGATTTTAAGCCTAGATTTGATTGAATAGGCTAATGTAGAGTAAAAACGAATTATTTTTCTAATGATTTGATATACATGCATATTACTTTATAAAAGTAAATTTTGTTATTTTTAGTTTTGTAATATCCAAAATTTAAAATGGGTTACTTATAAGATGATAATTGATATAATTTGAACTTCACCTCCCTTCCTACCGATATCTTTGAAAAGTCGAAAGAACTATTGAGGTATAGTTCGTCACGAAACATGGCATGGGACATGTGCCGGTGGTAGGAGTCTAACATCCCAGCAAGAGATTAGAACAATCCAATTCATCCTAGGATATCGAAACACTTCTCGATCTTCTGTGGCGTACTCAATTTCCCATACCTTCAACAATTTCCCATGCCTTCAATTTGACCCGTGCAAGCAAGATACACCACTCTAAGGAGACACTTAGTCAAAACTTTTGTGTAGTTAGAAATCAATTATTGTGCAGCTTTAGGCATTTTGGCTTGATGAAACTTTGAAGGGTTTTGAAATTGTTTGAAAGAACTTACTCCTAAAACGATGTTCCGATAATAATAATGTTAGATTATGAAGAATACTTGTCACAATCTGAATTTTAAGAGATCGAGACTAAAACGATAAAAGTGAAAATAAATAAAAATCAAATAAAATAAGAAAATAAGATAAAATTAAAATCAAATTAAGAAAAAAAACCCTCGTTCAAATACAAAATTACATCTCATTATAAGATGATACTATTCGAATTTATGACAAATGAGGAAAATGAGTTTGAGATAAATTTACAAAACAAAATACAAAAAACTCACACAAAGATGGACTGACGCTCCGAAATGAACCCTTCTGTGACTGTGTAGCTCTCAAATACTCATCCACCTCGATCTACAAGATGCGAACACCTGAAAAAGGAAGGAGAAAGACGGTGTGTATAAAAATATACTCAATAAGCAACTTACTTGTAGGCTCTCATTGCATCCTTGACCTAATAGGAGACCACGAGCTTTACTCTCAGCTCTAGGTGAAGAGCTCTTGTTGTTCACAAAATTAAGTAACTGGTTTAGCCTATGCAACATTACTCTGTATCTGTGGTTTAGGTGCTACCTTAAAGAACTTTCTTTATTAGGCGGGGATAGCATGGTGATTGTTGGTTTACTTGTCATCCATGGGAGGTTAGTTGACAAACCTGTCCGATCATGTAGTCGTTCAAGGTTAGGGGGACCGACCCCCTATACATGCCAACTCTATTGACTACTCGCATGATCAATGCCTACCTATAGGTCGAATCCATCATGCAAGGTAATCTAAGCAAACTATCAAGTTACACAACTCTAACCAACCTTATGCCTAGCTCAATGATACCATATCGAAGTGAAATGGGAAGTAGAAGTACTACAAACATTGTACCAGCTGCTATCGGCCTAAGTGGCTATATTTGTTTCAAGGTTATCATGATGGTTTCTTAAAACGTGTTTTTTACTGGACATATACATCAAATTCATCAAATTTTAACACGCTCACACAAAAAAATGAAAAATATTGATCCTACCTTAGTTTTTTTACCTTACGCTTTAAATGGTAAAATTAGGATTTTCTGGTCAAAGGTTTGATTTTAAGGTCTGTATACAAGTTAAATGTTTTGTTTCTTTTGAATTTTAGTCTCACGAAGTCTCTAGTAGACTAAGTATAAGAAAAGAAACTTGCTAACACACTATTTTGAAATATGAAAAAATTACAAATGCTACCCCATTGAAAAACGAAAAAAAAGAAAAGAAAAGGCTTCAATCAAATTTAAACATTCCTTAAAAAATTAAAAATTATTGATCATGACTAAATTCTTTTATTTGAGGTTTTAAATGATAAAATTAGAGTTTTCTTGTAAGAATAAGGTTATTAGTGTCTTGGACACTCAAAGATTTTGTATCTTTTGAATTTTAGTTTTCCTCTCATCTCTAGTAAAATAAGAATAAGAAGGAAAAAAATTCCTAATTTGCCAACTACCTTCATTTAAAAAATGAAAAAAGTCGTCAATGATACCCTTCTAAAAAAAAAACATAGAAAAATAGTCACCGAACAAAATTTTTAGGATATTTATTTACTGAACATTTGTGTTACATTCATCGAATTTAAACCTTCCTCACATTTGGTAGTAAGAATCGTTCATAATTATCCTACAAAATATTTGAACCGCGTGTTTGATTAAGTTTTAGAGGATGGGGGCTTGAAGGAGGAAGCCTCCACCCAGCTTCATTACACCAAACATGAACTTGAGTTCTAAATCCAAAACTAGAGGAAGCCGAGGCCATGCCCAAATAGGCTCTAATAACTTGATTTGTAGATGTGAAGCACCAAAATATCCATTTTTATTAGATATGAGAAATGTGCTAAAAACAAGCCAAACCAAACACAACCCATGCGGTTCTTTTACTAAATCATCCTAATACCACTAAAATCGGACTCCTAACACGATGCTTCCCATTCGACCATGCAAGTCTCCCAAACATAGCCCCCCGACGATAATCATTTGGCACTCTCTTCAACACAACCGAGAAGCTCTTCTCTTCACCGGTTTTAGTGAACTTCAAAGTATTTGGCTCTACTGAAATCGAAACTCCTGATGGTGCCTTGACATTAGCAACATACGTGCTTGGACTTCCCACATTCTTCAGTCTTCTTTTGATCCTCACTACTTTTGATCTCATATTATCTATCGTGATTGATGGATAGTTCAAATCTGTTACTTTGAATTTCTTTGAACAAACAAATGAAGTATCATTCGAGAATAGCTTTATTTGTGTTTTGTTGTACCCTCGAGCACATAGGTAGTTCAAATAGTCTTCAATGGAGAGGTCGTAAACAAGGCCTGGATTTGCTGCATTGTTTGGGTTGACATGGCCTGCACCATATGCAAATGAGTTTGCTTTCTCCTTTCTTGAGCTTCGTATTGGATTTAAGTTATTGGCTTTCGTTCGAGCTGCCAAACAAATCTATTAGTTTTTCAAGATTTAAGTCAAATAGTTTTTAACGCAAAATAATGCAAATACGGTAAATAATATCTCTTATTATTTATTGTTTGAAAATACACTAGTTTAATTAGTCCTTAAACTTTATAATGATTGAAGAAGTTCAAGTAACGAACCTGTAGTCATGATTGCAGATCTCATAATTGCTGGGCTCCATTTTGGATAAAGGGTTTTAAGAAGGCCAACGATACCAGAAATATGAGGGCATGACATAGAAGTACCAGATAATATAATAAATGGAACTCGTCGTTTATCAAAAGGTGCACCAGTTGGTGATGTTGCTTCCGAATAAGCGGCTAATATATTCACACCTGGTGCTGTTATATCCGGCTGAAAATCAAAAAAGATAAATGAAAAACTCAAAAAAAAATTTATGGTTGGCAGCTGGCACATTAAACTTTGTACTAAAAAGTTACTCAAAACCCACCTTGAGCATTGAGGGTTCAATTGTGTTGGGACCTCTGGATGAAAATGTAGCCATAATTGGTGCTGGTTTGACTCCCGTTTCTGTCCTCACATGAGTCACGTAAGCCATTGGAGTTCTAATTCAACCACAAAACTTGACATATGAGTCCTACTTCAACTTTCTTAAACTTCTAAATTTGTGTTTAATAGGTCATACATTTAAAAGTGTTGAAAAAGTCATGAAAACGTTTAATTCCTGTATCTAATATATCTGTAAAACTTTATAAGATGGCTAATAACTCATACGATATTTATTAAAGTTTAAAGACCTATTAGTAAAAAATTGAAAATCCAAAGACTCGTTGAACTATTTTATGAATTGAGTGACGAAATCGAGACATACCTAAAAACTTTAAAACACATGTAATTTTCCAACCAAAGTTCATGAATAAATGGGAAAGGTGATGGAATATGATGGATTAATTACTTGGTAGAGTTTATGTATTGGTAGACTAATTCACCATCAGCGAAGCTTATATGTGAAGCAGGAAGTAAGTGTGCATCAGCCATAAGTCCATCCCCATCTACTTCGTCATCAACAAGAATCATCCCAACAGCACCTGCTTGAGCAGCCATATAACCTTTGTCCACTCTTCCATTGTTCCCTCTCCGGCAAACTACAATTTTTCCTTTTACCTTTTTAGGATCAAGAGACCCTCCAAGACATAGTATGCTACAAGATCAAAATAAAATTTGCTTAATATCATGTGGTTATTGTAATTTTGTTTGCCTTGAATCTTGAAACATACACCGTAAAAAATATACTCACGCGTCCATATCAGAGTTATTGTTGTTTTTTGCATCTAAAGCACGTATCAATGGATAAAACTTCTGAACTGGCAATATTTTATTAGAAAGACTTTCACCCTGATATTGACAATCGAAGATAATTAAAGACAACAAAAATATGATATATATATATATATATATATATATATATATATATATATATAATTTAATACCATAAAGAAATTCAAAATGAATTTATATATTATGGATCAATACACAATTAGAATTTATACAAAGAGCGTTAAACACTTTAACTATCTAGAGTTAACAAATGTCAAACACTAATATGTTAGTTAAATTAAAGTGTTTGTGTTTCATAAAAGAGTACCTTAATGTGTCTCTTGTCTCCAAGTGCCACGTAAGTGGTAAAAAGCCTGTCAGTTGTGCTAGCTCCCACGGTTATCAACCATGGTGCGACATTTGCAACAGTGCCTGGAGATGGTCCTGAGTTTCCAGCAGAACAAACGACAGTGATGCCGTTCTTCACTGCATGGAAGGATGCTATAGCTATTGGATCATCATGAAATTCTAGAGGACTTCCACCGAGTGAAATAGACAGAACGTCAACTCCATCGCTAATGGCAGCTTCAAAGCCAGCCAGAATGTCGGACTCAAAGCACTCACCAAGTGCCACAGGAGGCCAACATACTCTATAAGCAGCAACAAGGGCTTTAGGGGAACCCCCTTTTGCAGTACCATTACCATTCCCAAAAATATTTGCTTTTGAAACGAAATTGCCTGCAGCGGTGGATAAAGTGTGTGTTCCATGCCCTTGATCATCCCTTGCTGTTGAGTTGAGAGGCCCCACCATCGATGCATACCCTTTGTTGAAATACCTTGCCCCAATCAGCTTTCTGCATTTTAAAGTTTCAATTTTACATCAATATCGAATTTGCTTGAACACAACACAAACACGATCAAGAAAGTTCTATTATCGATTTTATATAAGAAGAAAATTCAAAATATGATGAGTTTATGCATTTATAAGTTAAATTAATATTAACTTTATAACACTAGTGTTGAGCGTATATCTACCAACAATAGTTTCTAATATGTGCTTAACGTATTAGTCAAATAAAAATGTCCGTGTTTCTTAGCGTAAAAGAATTAAATAGAAGTGAAGTAACAATATGAGATTTGATGCAAGTGACCTGTTACAACTAAAATTGGAGCCACCTTCACAACTTCCTTTCCATCTTTTTGGGATAGGTCCATATCCTTCGTCACTGAAGCTCTTTGATTCTGGCCAAACACCTGTATTGATCCCAATTACAAGAAGAAAAGGTATCCAAATTATTACCAAAAGAGTGTCCAAGAACTTACAAGAGGAAAGCAAGACCAACCTGTGTCAAGGTTGCCGATGATTGTAGATTCACCAAAACTTGCAAGATTCCAAATTGAGTTTGAAGGAATTCCATCATGATTCTCGACTCCAAGAAAACTCCACGAGTTTGTTGTATGCAGTTTTCTTCCTCTGTTTTCATGTACTGATATCACATCCGGATGTTCTAAAAAGAAAAAGAGAGAAATATGATCTTTATAAAATAGAAAAAACAAGTCTTGATTAATTACTGTTTCGTTTTTTAAAAGTAAGCTTATAAACAATACTTTCAAATTATGAGTTTCTTTCATTTGTTAATTTGTTATTTTCTTTTTAAATGTTTTCAAAATTGATGGTGAATTTTACTTCATTAGAATCGGATGAATTATTTTACTTGCTACATCTTCTGCAACTTTCTGATCAAGAACAGCTGCAAAACCATTGATATGTCTATTGTACGAGTAAAAGATTGCTTCCTTAGCTGCTTCATTGCTGTACTCGGAAACAAAAACATAAGAGCGTAAATGAAGAGTGAGAGTTCAACAAATCTACACTACATGATTTGAAACGAAAAGCTTCACCTTCCTAACACGGATCCAAGTAGATTATAGTGAGTTTGTGTTGCAAGTTGGAGATCAGCCGCAGAAGGATTCAAGCCATGTGAATGTGATCCCAAGTAAACAATATAAGACTGCACAACATAAACGTTTCAATATCTAAAGCCCACTTAATATAAACATTAAAAAGCATTTATAAGTGATGATTGAGTAACCTTCTTGGCTGCAATGGTGGATGTTTGCAAAAGAGCAAAAAGAAAGAATGAGAGAAGTAAAGGAGGAAGATTGAAGGCCTCCATTTCTTTTCCTCTTTGAGAATAATGATTCCTTCCTCATCCTTCTTACTGTATTTATAACGTTGATGAGTGTTTTGTTTGAAGAAATTATTAGAATAATTATGGTAAGAAAATGAAAATTATTTAACAACTCATCCTCCTCCAAAAACATGGAATCAAGAATGAATACGTTATGGTTATATGGTCATGTCCCATTTGACAGCCAAGATCATCCTCTTTAATTTTGTTCATACTACCTTCCAAAATAGATACAACTTTTTAAGCAATGGAATCTCTCCATTTTTCCCCATATTTGTTGTTCTGATTCGGTAAGGAAAGCCTCTTTCTTTTTCTTTCTGTAGGTGATTCGGGAGCAGATGCGTCTCTATCTTTGGATTCAGAGTCGATTTTCCTGATTCTGGGTAAGAGGTTTAGTGGGTAATATGCAATGTGAATTATACAGATCACCTCTTTCAGTAGCCTCTTTCTTTCAAGATGTTTTGTGGGTAATATGCTTTATGACGAAAAAATCCCCCTCTTTCTTTCAATAAGTTTTGTGGGTAATAAGCATTATGACGAAAAATTCGCCCTTGCAAAAATATAGGATGGGGCAGAACAAAAACTAGATATGAAAACACTCAATAGCAATAGAGGATCCTTTTCAAAGGGGATAGAGCTTGTGATATCCCGATTATACGAGGCTCCAGCAGCTTGATATCGAGTGTTTGTTGACCGGTTAAGGTCTGGGAACGTGACGTTCTAGCAAATCAGGAAACAAGCTATTTTTCCCCACTCACCTTAGCGATTCACCCAACAAATAGCTGTTGTGTGAAGCTTTCATCCGCTGGCAATACCACTAAGTTGCGGAAACGGCCCACAGTGGATTGTGACTTACTTGCTATGATCCATTGTATTCTCGGATGAGATGGATCACAGACTCAGAGGTAAGGAGTTCTAGTAAGGGCGACCTTATTCGAGGCTAAAACGTCAAAAAGCTCAAGAGGCAAGACTTAATAAGCTGTTTCCCTACTCGCCCAGCAGCTGTCACCGAAGGAAATGCCACTACGCCTTCGGCGTTGGCACTCAGTGGATGGAGCCCTACAGATTGTTCTTCTTCGGATATTATGTTAACAACTACGAAAACCATCACATCCGAAGGGAAGACTTAACAACCCGCGATAGGAGTAAGGTAGTAGCCTATTCACAGTAAAAGGTCAAAAAGCTCAAGATGCAAGACTTAATAAGTTTTTTCCTCACTCACCTTGCAGCCTTATCTCTGCAGTAACCGAAGGAAATGCCACTACGCCTTCGGCATTGGCACTCAGTGGATGGAGCCTTACATTAAAGATTGGGTCTCGGATGGTATATGTTAACAACGACGTCAACCATCACATCCGAGTTTTACAAAGCAATCTTAGTAAGGAGTTAGGTGGGAGCTTATGAACTGTCTAACGTCAAACCTCAGTATCTCTACGCCGCGCTGCAGCCTTATCTCTGCAGTAAGCGAAGGAATTGCCACTACGCCTTCGGCTTGTGCGCACAGTGGAGGGTGCCTAACCGTAAAGGAGGGTCCGGTCAACGATGATCACACATCAAAACCATCGGTGTCAGAAGGTTAAGGAGTAGGTATAGATTGGTTATAGTTAGATGTTTGTGTTTGTGAGAATGGTGATGTATCTTTTGTGAGTATGATGATAGGTATAGCTATCACGTGTTGACTAGAGTGTCATTTAGGTGTAGTTTGTGTAAGTGTGACCGTAGTGTGTATTTGAGTGATATGATTTATGTGTCTGTTGGTGTTTATAGAAGTGTATGTCTTTAGAAAGAGTGTATTTATGTTTTGTGAGAGTAAAGTGTTTTGTGGGGAAAGGTTGTATCCCTATTAGGTATCATTTTTGTGAAAAAGTACCCTCACAAAAATGATACCTAATAGGGATACAACCTTTCCCCACAAAACACTTTATATATATATATATATATATATAGTGATATGATATGAAATATGTTATGGTACGAGATATGTGATAAATTGACATGTTTATGATATAATATATTGTGATACGATGTTATGGTATGATATGCATATGATAAAAATTGTTATGTCTGGAAGGTATATTTATGTAATTTGAATGATATGATTTGATATTATTGACATGCAAAAGGACAAACTAGCATGGGATACAACCCTACCGTATGCATGAAAGATATGATAAATGATATGATAAACGACCATTCATCCTTCACGATAGTACGGACGTTACGAGGCAGAAAAACGATCATTATGGTTATCATAATGTTACTATGATTAAACAGGAAACCGATCATTATATTTATCATAATGTTGTAACAGTCAGGCAGGAAAACGATCATTAATTTAACTTAGAGCTATCATGACGGCTACTACTTCTAATGGGTGTCCGACATAAAGAACTCCCAGAATATGCTCGCCAGATAAGATAAAGGGCACTGCAGTTTGCAAACTGGTGAGTAGATGGGTTACCTCAATAATTTATTAATTTTTTCAACTTTTTTTGTTGTTGTTAATTTAGGATTCCCAATTCATGACCATAAACATTGTAATTTAAAATTTCCCTTTTAAGCTATTTAATTTCCGTTGAAAAGATAATTTTTTTAGATTATTTATGAATTTGTAAAATTACCGTCTTTATTCTTACCTCTCAATTTTGTTATAATGTCGGGTAAAAAATGCTTGAAAAAAGAGTATAAATTTTTTTTATTATATTATTTAATTTTAAATAATTAATTATGTTTTGACTATTTTATTTTTATTAAGTTAGATTATTAAAATAATTTTAATTCTATCCAATTTAATTTAATTGATTTTTAATTTATTTGGTAATAAATCTTAACATTTATTTTCAAATAAATGAATTTAGGTCTAATTCAAGGTAGAGTAAATTATATTAAATGAGATATATTATAAAATAATATAATTGAAAAAAATAAAGTAAAAAGGAAACGATAATAGACAAAATTTTAAAAATCATATTTTAGGAATAAATAATACAAAATAAAAAATAACAATAAAATAAAAATAAAATAAAAACAATCGAACAAAGGAAAAAAAGTTTATTTTGCAATTTATTAATTATATTTTGATCTTAATTATTATAATTATTTTCTTTTCTTTTTTATTTTTAAAATTTCATGAAATAGTATTTATAAATTTTCTATAAATAAAAAAAAATCTAAAAATATTAGAAATATGTAATTTCGAACTTATAAAATTTTGAACCATGGAAAGATGTCAAATACATCTAAAATTTAATAGCTTTTGATTGTAGCATTTTGAAGGAAGTCCCACCTACGTGTTCAAACTTCCCTTTTCCTTTCGAGGCCTTGTATACCTCTCAAATTTTCAAAATTTCTTCTTCTCTATCATGATTGAAACCTCGAACTTCTCATCCATAACTATGCATTTTTAGTCTTCGGATCCACCTGCAACAACTTCACTAATGACTCGACCTCTTCATCTTTACCATCTGGCTACTTCTACTCCTTCTTTCACAATGTTTTGCACAAAAAATAAGTTCGGCCACTTTACCATAACTTCAGCTCCCACGATTTCCCAATAAAATCCTTTTTAAAATTTATAATTGATTTCCAAGTTTACTACTCAACATTCTTCAATTCCACAATATAAATAAAATTATTGATGTTTACGAGTAGATCTAGAAGCAAGATTTGGAACCTGGTTCTAAATTGACTCACTCCATCATCAAACTTGATGAAGGCTTAACTCGAATGCAATCTACCATAAAAATTACTTAAAATCTTATAAATGACAAAAATTTAATTATTTAGGTATTCATAGTCTCTCCAAAATAAACTTTAACAAAAGTATTTTATAATTTCAATTTTATTTCAAAATTTTTAATAATATTCTTAAATTTGTAATAAAACAACGTAAGAAAATATCCTTTTAACTCTATTATATTTGAAATCAAATATTAACTAAATTAATGTATATTAGATTTGTTAAAGAAAAATATGTGTTTGAAATTTAAAATAAATTCAAATGAGTTGAAATGATAATGGATTCAAGCAATAACAAACCAGACAATGAGTCGATCTAGTTAAATAGTGTCGATCATGGATTCAAGCTATAGCAAACAAGAAAACTAGTCGATCTAGTTATTTACATTTTAGACCGTTTAAGATAAAAGAGGGAAAGAGAAAGATGCATACAATGGCTTAGAAACCATAGAATTTGATACGAAAACACATTTTCAACGACCACCACCACATGTTTTTTCTTCTCCTAAATCATCCCAAATTCACTACAATTGAGCTTCTTACATGATGCTTACCATCTAACCATTTCAAAGACCCAAATACATAGCCTCGATGCTTGTTGTTTGCCACACTCCGGAATACAACTTTGAAAGTCTTCTCTTCATCGGTTCGAGTAAATTTCAATGTATTTGGCTCAACTGAAACTAAAACTCCTGGGGGTACCTCCACCTGAGCTACATATGTGCTTGGGCTTCCCACATTCTTAACTGTTCTTTTGATTGTCATAGGTCCTGATTTCATATTGGGTATCGAGATTGATGGGTAGTTAAAATCTGTTAGTTTGAATGACTTTGAACAAACGAATGACGTATTGGAGAATTTACTGAGTTGTGCTTTGTTGTAGCCTCGAGCACATAAGAAATTTAAATAGTCATTGGTGGTAAGGTCATAAACAAGGCCAGGATTTGCTGCTCGGTCGGGTTGCACATGTCCCGCACCGTATGCCAATGGGTTGGCTACAAGCTTGGTGAAATCTAGTATCGGATGTAAGTCATTGGCTCTAGTTTCAGCTGAAGAAGCGAAGGAAATGTTATTACAATGGGTATGAGCACAAATAACTTCTCGAATCACCATGGAACTCTAATTGATTACGCTAAATTTGATTATATCAACACTTTAACGCAGTTAATCCTTTATATCTTAGCCCAACTATTTACATAATGATTTAATAATTTGAGATTTAATAATTTGAATGTACCTGTGGTCATGATTGCAGATTTGATAGCTGCTGGACTCCATTTTGGATAAATGGTCTTGAGAAGGGCAACAATACCAGCAATATGCGGACATGACATGGAAGTGCCAGATACTACATTAAATGGAATTCGACGGTTATCAAATGGTGAACCACTTGGCGATGCATCTTCTGAATAGGCTGCAATTATATTGATGCCCGGTGCTGTTATATCAGGCTAAAGAAAAGAAAAAGTGAGATACACACTTAAGATTTCGAGTTGAACATTGAATATTCTACGGTAGAAACACAATATAAATAAAAAGGAGAGCAGACGTGGAAACCTTAAGTATCAACTCCTCGATTGAACTGGGACCTCTAGATGAGAATGAAGCCATAACAAGTGCAGGTTTGATTCCTGTCTCTGTTCTTACATGAGTCATGTAAGCCACTGGAGTTCTGGTTGTTAAAGTATAACGATAAGTTTTGTGACTAAGAGTTTATTAGGAAATACTTTCTAAGTGCTTAATTTATTAAAAACACTTTTTCAAACCCTTAAAAAGTCATTCAATTTCAATAGATGAAGTAATTACTTGGTGGAGTTGATGTATTTGTAGACGGTTTCGCCATCGATATAACTTATGTGGGAGGCAGGAAGGATGTGTGCATCGGCTACAACATCATTCCCATATTTCTCGTTGTTGGCTAGAATCATCCCAACAGCACCTGCTTTAGCAGCCACAAAACCCTTGTCCACTCTTGCATCGTCCCCTCTAACGCAAACTATAATCTTCCCTTTCACCTTTCTCGGATCAAGAGACCCCTCCACACATAGTTTACTGCAAGGATGCATCACAATTTCCTCATTAGTGTTCTTACCTAAAAATTGAACATTTTAGTTGAACTTTAAAAGTACATAGATCAAAAATGGACTTTTCAAATGCATAGGGACGAAAATGAACCAAAATTAATGTTATATGGATCAAAATAATATTTAAACCTATACTTACGCGATTTCAACAGCGGCATTGTTAGCTTTCGCATCTGCGGAAGTAATCAATGGATAGAATTGCTGAGCTGGCAATATTTTGTCTGAAAGACTTTCTCCCTAGTGTTGATAATTTGAAGATCATTAAAGATGACAAAAAAAACTTGAGAAAATAGAGTAATAAAATGAGTACCGTGATATTCTTCTCGTTTCCAAGGGCCACATAACTAGTAAATTGTCTGTTGATTGTGCTAGCAGCCACAGTGAAAAGCCAAGGTGCCACATTTTCTATGCTCTGTGGATCGGGTCCTGAGTTTCCACCCGAGCAAACGACAACGATCCCTTGTTGAACTGCATGGAAGGCTCCGATCGCTGCTACGTCGTTGAAAAACTCCATAGGACCTCGACCGAGTGAAAGTGAGAGAACATCAACACCATCAGTAATAGCAGCTTCTATGGCAGCTAGGATGTCAGCATCTGAACACTGACCACCACGAAATGTACGCCAGCATACTTTATAGGCAGCAACAAGGGCTTTAGGCGAACCCCCTTTTGCAGTACCATTACCATAACCAAAAACGTTAGCTCCCGAAACGAAACTGCCTCCGGCCGTGGATAAAGTGTGTGTTCCGTGCCCTTCTTGGTCCCTTGCTGTGTCAAAGCTGACATCAAGGGATCCTGCAAGGGCGACAACACCTTTATTGAAATACCGTGCTCCAATTAGCTTCCTGTTGCAATGAAAATTAGAGCCCCCCTCACAACTTCCCCTCCACCTAGAGGGAATAGCCCCATATCCTTCATCACTGAAACTCTTTGATTCTGGCCACACGCCTATACCAATCCAAATTTTAGAATGGTCAAAAACTTAGAAATAAAACCCTATAAAATGTTTTCTTACCGACATATATATATATATATAAGTTATACTTTCATATTTTATTATAACTATATAAAAAAAAATAAAAAAATACTATAAAAATTCTGGACTTTTAATAACGGGAATGTTTTCATAGAAATATATATAAGTTATAGTTTCATATTCTATCACAACATCCATTATAGCTATTAAAAAATGTTATAAAAAATCTCAGACAAATCTTTTCATAACAACGTATATAAACTATAGTTTCATACTCTATTATAGCTATAAAAAATCTCAGACTTTTAATAACATAGAATATTTTCATAGCAACATATATAAATTATAGTTTCATACTCTATTATAGCTATAAAAAAAACACTATAAAAAATTCCAGACTTTTAATAATATGAATGTTTCATAACAACACAAATAATTTATAATTTCATACTCTATTATAGCTATAAAAAAAACACTATAAAAAGTCTCAGACTTTTATTCCTAGCAACATAAATAAGTTATAATTTTATACTCTATTATAGCATCCATTATAGCTATACAAAAACACTATAAAAATTACAGACTTTTAATAACATGAACGTTTTCATAGCAACATATATAAGCCATAGTTTCATACTCTATTACCATCTATTATAGGTATAAAAAATTGCTTTAAAAAATTCAAGACTTTTAATTACATGGGCTGTCACAACGTATGAAAAACGCTATAAAAAAATCTATAGTAGCATTTTTCGTAAGTTATCGTATTCATTATTTCTTGTAGTGATAATCAGGACCGACCTGTGTCAAGGTTGGCAATGATGGTAGATTCACCAAAATTTGAAACATTCCAAATGGAATTTGGAGGAGTTCCTCCACCATTCTCTAGCTCAAGAAATTCCCATGAATTTGTTGTGTGCAGCTTTCTCATCTTGTTTTCCTGAACCGATACAACAGCGGGATGTCCTACCATGATATGTAGCCAATTAGGCAGCAAAATGAGTATCGATTCATATTAAGTATTGGATCGAATGATTTACTTGCTAGATTTTGTGCAACTGTGTGGTCAAGAACGGCAGCAAAGCCATTGATATATCTGTTGTAGGAGTAGAAGATTGCTTCCTTGGCCATCTCATTGCTATACTTGAAAATATAAGAAGATTAAGCAAATTGGCAAATAAAATGTAATGACATAGACTAGAAGCTTCACCTTCCTAACAATGATCCGAGCAAACTATAATGAGATTCCGTTGCAACTCGGAGATCGGCTGATGACGGATTCGAGCCGTGTGAATGTGATCCCAAGTAAACAATGTAAGACTGCACGAGATGAAGAAATGAGAAATAGGATTGAAGAAAGAAAAAATCAAAATAATGGTTGATCATTGGCTTGCCTTTTGGGTGGCAATGGTGGATGTTTGCAACAAAGGGAAAAGAAAGAAGAGAAGAATCAATGAAGATAGATTGAAACCCTCCATAGCTTTGTTCGTGAAGCTTATGAATGAGCAACTCCCTCCATTCTTTTCCGCTTTATAATAACAAACCTAAATGGCCTATGCTTCATTTGACTCTTCATTTTTATTTAAAGAAAGTTTTTAAATGAATTGGTGCAATTTTCGAAAGGAAATGAAAAACATTTAAAACCATTCATAGCCTTAATCATCAAATTAAAATCTTTTGGACCAATTCGAAATTTTGGATTGGTTTAGTAGCTGACTTAAACAATTTGAATAAAGTTCAGAAGCCACTACAACTCTTTATTTTCGTTCGGTTGTCAGCTGTTTTTTTTTTTTAAAAAAAAAATACTACTTATATATCATATATATTATATTAATAATTAAAATCCCGCGTCACTAAATAAGTTACAAACAAACCCTTTTAATCTTTGTAATAATCTTTAAAACTAAGATTGAGTTGCAACCCTATTTTTGGGCTGATCAGGTTGGACCAACCAAGAAAATGTTAACCTGCAAACAGATTCGATTTTTTTTTATTTTCCAAAAATTCAACCTAACCTATATTGAAAAAAAATAAACTAGGTTGACTGGGTTCTCGAGTCATTTGAATATCTCGAGTATAGTCCATGACCTCTATTAATTTTATTGTATTTTTTTCTTCCGAAATGAAAATTTTATTATTATTTTATAATGATTACTTTTATCCTAATGCGCTGTATTTTGTTTGTTTTTTTATATGAAACAAAAAAGGAAAAAAAAAATGAAGGGATTGTGTATTTATAAGAAGGAAAGTTAATAAGTTTATATAATTTATAATTACCCTAATTTAAATGGTGCATTGAATTAATGATATATTTAACCACAAATTAATTCAAGGAAAACGGATATTTTTCCTCTTTTGCCCTTTTCATTAATCTTCCCCATTTTAATTTCTCTAATTGGGTATGTGTATTCTAGGAAGTATATATAGAATCGTACTAATGGTTAGGGTATTTTTGAGAATTTAAAAAAGTTTTAAAAACTAAGAGTATTTTGAAAGTTTTTTTAAAATGGTTTCGAAAGTTAACTCTATTTTTTAAATAAAGTATTAATTGTTTCATCAAAAACTATCAAAAACTAACACGTAAGTATTTTTAAAACTTTTTTTTAAGGAATAAAATGAAAAATAGCTTCAAGAACGTTGAACAGAGGAGAGAGAAAATTCATCGGAAAATTTCGTTGTGCATCATGTGAAGAAGAAAGGATCCGACGGATCTAAATACGGGTCGGTTTCACCCGTGGCCTTCCTTGCCTCGTTACAGCAGCCTGCAACCAACACGAACCGAGGTCCAACCCATACGGTCAATCCACACAGCCTGCAGCACCCGTGACCCATGACCAAAAGCCTCGACCTAGTCCATCTATAGTAGTCGTGCCTGTAGCAATCTGAGAAATCGAGGCCCAAATCGCAACCTAGCGTGCAACCCGTGACTATAGGCCATGTCCCATGACTCGCGCCTCGACCCGTGCCTCAAACCAAGAGGTAAACAGAAACGTGGGCCACTCCTATTGTGCCATGTGTCGACCTACATCAAAAAGAAGCCCTCGACGTCGAGGCTCGGCTAAGGTACCCCAATTTTTGCCCAAATCCCACCATTTCGACCATCTCGGACCTGTTTTCGACCCTAATTAAGATAATCGAGGTCATTTTAATGTTGTATTTCACATATGTCAATTGAAATTACTATTAATTGTGAAATACTAACGAAAGGTGTCGAACGATCCAATAGGAAACGAACCTCGGCAACGTTTGGAGCAGCTTTTGAGGAATGGAAGTTAACGTTTATTGAATTAAGAAGAACGCAGGCTAAGGTCAACCAAGTATGTGACCTTACTATAGTATAGGCTAGAGACTTGTTTGCTGTATGACGTATAATGTATGATTATGACGTATGATGTCGTATATGAGTTATATGATGATGTATGATGATGGTTGATGACGTGCTATGATGACTATTATGTATTTGATGGCATTATGATGATGATGTATGATGATTATGATGCATGATGTTGCTACTTTAACATGTCAATGTTTTTCATATTAAGCACGATGTATGTTGTGAATGCCATGTTGCATTATGTCCAAAAATCGGCCTATGACACAACCCTATAGAGTATGAATAATGATGTTAAGATGAATAACTAAAGCACATGTATTACTAATAGTAATAGAGATGAAACTAGGGTTGTGTCAGGAAGACATTTTAAGGACGAAAAATAGAGGGACCTCAGGCATGTTTGTGTATACATAAGCATTGGAATACTTCCCATTTTTATGATGATGAGTACGGACGCGCACATTACGATAATGACAGTAATCATGCAGAGCATGACACTCGGGGGTCTGCTGACCTCCAAACGTCACTATGGACAACTAGCTCGACGATGATGGGTCCAGGAGGGGTGCGAACCGTCTGGAGATTCACACTCGTACATGTGAGTCGTTTGTATGGAAGTACTACACATCCAAGTTAGTTCAAATCGGAGGTCACCCCTAGGAAGAGATAGTAATAAGTCCCTAAAGCATTGTTGAGTGTGTTTGTACTTTGCATGACCCTTATATTGGCAAAAATATAAACTTTTCTATCTATTTGCAAAGGATAAAAGAATAAGACATCTAAATTTACCCGTAACTTTTCTATCTCTTTCATATTTTTCTAAATCTGCATAGAGTAAAGCCATTTCCTATTTTTCTCTCCTCAAAATCTCTCATTTTTTCTTTTATGTTTTGTTTCTTTTTCCTATTTTTCTCTTCCCAAAAAATTTGCCATTCTTTCTTTCTGTTATGTTTCTTTTTTCTGCATGGATGATCATTCTAATGTTGTAGGAGGGGAAGGCAGAGAGAGGGATCATTTACTTTTTTTTTTTTTCTTTCTTTTTTAATTATTCTTTACTTATTATTAAATTATTATCATTTTTATTATTTTTTTTAATTTTATAATCTAAAAAAACTTTTCAAACTCTTGTACTAACTCGAAGTATTTTTTCTCTCATTTCGTCTTCATGCTCCCACGTGGCCTTCTTGGTGTGGTGATTTCGCCCAATGTCCCTTTTGCTTAGTGCATTCACTTCCCAAGCTAAGATTCTTATGGTTTTTTTTTCTCGTAACTCAAATCTTCGTTGTGTTGGAGGGATTCATAGTCTATTATATGGATAGGGTCCATTATGTATTTCCTCAGTATCGACACGTGAAATACATCGTGTACTCCTGAGAGGGAGGAAGGTAGGGCTAACTATATGCTATTGGACCAATTTGTTCGAGAATCTCGAATGGTCTACTGAATCTAGGACTTAACTTGCCCTTACGTCCGAACCTCAAGACATCATCTGTAACGACCCTAAATTTCCACATATCCAGAGTCGCCACTAACGTCTCATGCTCATCTCTAATGCANACACTATACCATACATCGTAACGCCAAAGAAGTAAACATTCGTCATGCTAAGCATCATCTCATGCTACTAACCAAAATTACTCAGCATGCAACACATGACATCATACTTTTAAATAAATACGTGGAATGTCACAACCATATCAGTAATGTCAACATAAAAAAAATAAATAAATAAATAAATGCATGCGAGTTTTAAAACGTTTCTCTTTTCTTATCTTATGCAAGGC
The DNA here is from genome assembly GCF_002738365.1 of Cucurbita moschata. Classification (NCBI taxonomy): domain Eukaryota; kingdom Viridiplantae; phylum Streptophyta; class Magnoliopsida; order Cucurbitales; family Cucurbitaceae; genus Cucurbita; species Cucurbita moschata. The sequence goes on along the minus strand of NW_019268598.1, from coordinate 231,397 downwards.
GTACCTGACGGTGACGGGGCATCGACGTTGGGACCGTGGAGCGTGCCAAGCCTACATCGTAGGCTAGTCTACAGAATCTAAAACCTAGAGCTCTGATACCAACTGTAACGACCCTAAATTTCCACATATCCAGAGTCGCCACTAACGTCTCATGCTCATCTCTAATGCAGAATAAAATCTAAGCATGCTCATTATTAATAGCGGAAAAATTTAAAACTTCAGAATACATTAAAAACTTTGGAAAACACTGCCGGACTTACGTGTTTCAAACATTGAGCTAGAGTTCCAAAAAGAAAAGAAAATAAAATAAAACGACTACAAATTAATTAATATAAATGAATGGGTTGCAAACGCCCTATTCTAACTAAGACTAGGAATCAAATATGCACCTATCCTATGCACGCGCCACAGTCTCTGATCGCGATGCCACCGTCAACCGTACATGGGCGCCTTGCCTTTACCTGGAAAAAAAAACAATATGGCACACGGCCTGAGTATTTCGAAGAAATACTCAGTAAGTGACCCCACTATAGGGGCCATGCTAATGCAAACACATGCAATCATGATTAGGGACCTATCTCTAATCATCTTAGGGGTGGCCTCCAGTCTCGGAAAAATTGGATGTGTAGTACTTCCTTACACACGACTCACACGTGCGAGTGTGAGTCCCCAGGGCGCTCGCACACCCCCTGGACCCTCTGGTCAAGCTAATCTGTAGCGACGTCCGGAGGTCAGCGGAACCCCATAGTGTCATGCGCCTCATGAACACCCTCATCTGTGTGCTTTCGCACCTGTGCGC
>NW_019268598.1:228651-230078 GCF_002738365.1 Cucurbita moschata | reverse complement strand
CTTTTTTTTTTTTTCTTTCTTTTTTAATTATTCTTTACTTATTATTAAATTATTATCATTTTTATTATTTTTTTTAATTTTATAATCTAAAAAAACTTTTCAAACTCTTGTACTAACTCGAAGTATTTTTTCTCTCATTTCGTCTTCATGCTCCCACGTGGCCTTCTTGGTGTGGTGATTTCGCCCAATGTCCCTTTTGCTTAGTGCATTCACTTCCCAAGCTAAGATTCTTATGGTTTTTTTTTCTCGTAACTCAAATCTTCGTTGTGTTGGAGGGATTCATAGTCTATTATATGGATAGGGTCCATTATGTATTTCCTCAGTATCGACACGTGAAATACATCGTGTACTCCTGAGAGGGAGGAAGGTAGGGCTAACTATATGCTATTGGACCAATTTGTTCGAGAATCTCGAATGGTCTACTGAATCTAGGACTTAACTTGCCCTTACGTCCGAACCTCAAGACATCATCTGTAACGACCCTAAATTTCCACATATCCAGAGTCGCCACTAACGTCTCATGCTCATCTCTAATGCAGAATAAAATCTAAGCATGCTCATTATTAATAGCGGAAAAATTTAAAACTTCAGAATACATTAAAAACTTTGGAAAACACTGCCGGACTTACGTGTTTCAAACATTGAGCTAGAGTTCCAAAAAGAAAAGAAAATAAAATAAAACGACTACAAATTAATTAATATAAATGAATGGGTTGCAAACGCCCTATTCTAACTAAGACTAGGAATCAAATATGCACCTATCCTATGCACGCGCCACAGTCTCTGATCGCGATGCCACCGTCAACCGTACATGGGCGCCTTGCCTTTACCTGGAAAAAAAAACAATATGGCACACGGCCTGAGTATTTCGAAGAAATACTCAGTAAGTGACCCCACTATAGGGGCCATGCTAATGCAAACACATGCAATCATGATTAGGGACCTATCTCTAATCATCTTAGGGGTGGCCTCCAGTCTCGGAAAAATTGGATGTGTAGTACTTCCTTACACACGACTCACACGTGCGAGTGTGAGTCCCCAGGGCGCTCGCACACCCCCTGGACCCTCTGGTCAAGCTAATCTGTAGCGACGTCCGGAGGTCAGCGGAACCCCATAGTGTCATGCGCCTCATGAACACCCTCATCTGTGTGCTTTCGCACCTGTGCGCTTTCGCGCTCATCATAAGGTGCGCGTCCGCACTCATCATCTCTAGGGGAAGTAGCCCTATGCTTATGAACATACAAAATGCATGAGGTCCCTCTAAATCCATCGTAATGTCTCTTCTGACACAACCCTCTAGTCTCATCTCTTTGTTACTCTAGGTAACGCATACTCGTGGATATTTATGTTAATATCATTTTCATGCTCTTAGGGTTGTGTCCTACGTCGATCTAACGACATGATGCAATATGGCACTCATCATCATC
>NW_019268598.1:226047-226741 GCF_002738365.1 Cucurbita moschata | reverse complement strand
GGGCTGGAGGTAAGGCTAACTTATACGCTACCGGACCAACTCGCTCTAGGATCTCGAATGGTCCAATGAATTTAGGACTTAACTTGCCCTTATGTCCGAATCTTAACACACCTTTCATAGGTGCCACCTTGAGGAATACTGGGTCCCCCACCTCAAACTCCAGGCTTTTACGCCTTACATCGGCGTAGCTTTTCTGTCTACTTTGAGCAGTACGCATCCTCGCTCGAATTTTTTGGACAGCCTCATTGGTGAGTCGAACCAACTCGGGTCCTACTAATTCTTTCTCTCCTACCTCGTCCCAACACAGTGGGGACCTACACCGTTTCCCGTACAGGGCCTCAAACGGTGCCATTCCAATAGTTGCTTGGAAACTGTTGTTATACGAGAATTCCATTAGGTGTAGTTTGGAATCCCAACTTTCCTTAAAATCTAGTACGCAAGCGCGTAGCATGTCCTCTAGAATTTGGTTTAAACGCTCCGTTTGTCCATCTGTTTGAGGGTGAAAGGCGGTACTAAAGTCGAGGCGGGTACCCAGTGCTTTTTGAAGTCCGCGCCAAAACGCTGACGTAAAGCGTGGATCCCGATCCGATACTATAGACACTGGGACCCCATGTAGTCTTACTATTTCTTTCACGTACAGTTGTGCCCAATTGTCAACTGTATATGTAACCTTCCCAGGTAGAAAGTGTGCCGA
>NW_019268598.1:225282-226024 GCF_002738365.1 Cucurbita moschata | reverse complement strand
GGGGACACGCTAGGTCGAATGAATCCTTTATCTAGTAAGTCTTGCAGTTGCGCCTTGAGTTCTTTCAACTCAGCTGGTGCCATGCGATAGGGTGCTTTGGAAATAGGCCCAGTTCCCGGCTCGAGTTCGATGACGAAGTCGACCGCTCGGGAAGGGGGTATCCCAGGTAAGTCATCCGGAAATACATCCGGAAACTCGTTTACTATTGGCACGTTTACTAGGGTCTCTTCCTTTCCTCTCACGTCTACAGCACATGCTAATATAGCCCATCCACCTTGTTGGACTAACTTCTTTGCTTTCATCATCGAGACTACCTTGGGGGTAATCCCGGTATTTGTGCCTTTAAATTTAAAGGTAGGTCCTATCGGTGGTGTAAATTTTACTTCCTTTTGGTGACAGTCTATACTAGCTCGATTTTCAGCTAACCAATCCATGCCTAGTATGACGTCAAAATCTGTCATGTTTACCACCATCAGGTCAACGCTTAAAGTTTGGTTCCCTATGATTACTTGGCCATNCATGGAGGCATCACTATAGATCACATATCCTTCTGAGCTCTCGGGTACTATGAGTACCGGGGCGGTTACCAATCTCTCTTTTAGGTTCTGGAAGCTTGCCTCACAAGCATCATCCCATCTAAATGGCAACCCTTTTTTTGTTAACTTTGTTAAAGGCGAGGATATTTTAGCGAAGTCCTGTACGAACCTTCGATAATATCCCGCCAATCCTAGGAAACTCCTTA
>NW_019268598.1:221446-225174 GCF_002738365.1 Cucurbita moschata | reverse complement strand
AAATGACCTAAAATGGATAGTGTACCTGTCACCACGGCGTCGGACCTCCCAGTGTCCCTGCTGGTTGACGCGTAGGCCCTAGCTTGAGCTCGCGGTGGTGCTGGTTGATCCGTTTGCTCTACTACTCTGGGAAGGTTTGCTTGTGCTGCGGCATTTCCGGCCGTACAGTTCACGGCGATGTGCCCCTCTTGACCACACCTATAACACGCTCGGCTGCCAGCCATGCACCTCCCACCGTGTAGTCTTCCACAGATAGTGCACCCTTCCTCTCTCCTCCCTCTGGCCCCATCCTGATTCCTGGGGTTCCTGTCAGTACGTCGGGGAGGGCGTCGCTCATCCCATCTAGGAGCGGGTCTGTTATTGGAACGGTGCCTATGTGCTGGTGGTGGACGGTCAGAGCCTCCTGATTCATGAGGACGCTTCCGCCCAATTATAACTCGCTCTTCACGCCGTTTCTCATCCTTTGGTTTCTCTAAAGCCTTGGCAGTTCTCAAGGCTTCCTCATAGGTCTTTGGGTTGAACGCCTCCAACATGCGGCGGATTCTTGGTACCAAACCCAATACAAATTTCTCTGTCATCTTTTCCTCAGTGTCCACCATGGACGGTGCGAATCTCTTGAGTCTATTAAACTCCCGGTTGTACCTCTCCACTGTGAGTCCGCCCTGTACCAGGTGGGCGAACTCCTGCTGCTTTTTAAGTCGCTCTGACTTAGGATAATATTCTTTAAGGAAGGCCTCCTTAAATCGTTCCCAGTTCATTGGTCCCCCTTCTGGGTTAAGAAGGGTCTTGTTATCTCTCCACCATATCTCTGCGTCCTTCTGTAGGACGAAGGTTGCACAGGCGACCTTTTGGTTCTCTGGGCACTCCATAGTCTCAAAGGTGGTTTCCACCGCTGCAATCCACATTTGGGCTTCTATGGGGTCTACTAGGGAACCAGTGAATGGTCGAGGGTCGTATCTCTTGAAATCCCTTATCCAGTTTGAACATCTAACAGGTTGTGGAGGGTTTACTGGGGGATTGGCCTGAGCAGTGGCCTGTGCCTGTGCCTGTGCCTGTGCCTGGGCCTGTACCTGTGCCTGTACTTGTGCCAGTGCCAACGCCTGTGCCTGGGCCTGTGCTTGGGCTTGTTCCTGGGCCTGTTGTAGACTGGCTTGTTGATTGGTTACTAAGGTTTGAATTAGGGCTTGGATCGAGTCACACATTAACCTAGTATTAGCATCTACTCCACCCATTGGGGGTGCAGCTTCAGGTGCGACTTGGAGTGGTAGGGTAGGCTGGGGTGGGGCTTCTACTGGTGGTGGAGGCTCAGCTTGTAGTGGAGCTTGAGGAGGTAGCTCAACTGGCGGTAAGACTGGGGGCGGCGTAACTGTTACCGGCCCAGTCTCTGATCTTTCTTGAGGTGGGCCCCCTACTGCCACACCTCGTCCTACTTCTCTACGACGGGGTCGCCCCCTTCCTCGTCTTCCTCTTCCTCTTCCTCTTCCTCGTCCTCTGGGCATGGTTCTATAAACCAATATAAGGTTGCTTAAGTCTAAGGCCTAAATACTATGCATATATATAAATAACGCCAAAGAAGTAAACATTCGTCATGCTAAGCATCATATCATGCTACTAACCAAAATTACTCAGCATGCAACACATGACATCATACTTTTAAATAAATACGTGAAGTATCACAACCATTTCAGTAATGTCAACATAAAAAAAAAAAATGCATGCGAGTTTTAAAACGTTTCTCTTTTCTTATCTTATGCAAGGCGTACCTGACGGTGACGGGGCATCGACGTTGGGACCGTGGAGCGTGCCAAGCCTACATCGTAGGCTAGTCTACAGAATCTAAAACCTAGAGCTCTGATACCAACTGTAACGACCCTAAATTTCCACATATCCAGAGTCGCCACTAACGTCTCATGCTCATCTCTAATGCAGAATAAAATCTAAGCATGCTCATTATTAATAGCGGAAAAATTTAAAACTTCAGAATACATTAAAACTTTGGAAAACACTGCCGGACTTACGTGTTTCAAACATTGAGCTAGAGTTCCAAAAAGAAAAGAAAATAAAATAAAACGACTACAAATTAATTAATATAAATGAATGAATTGCAAACGCCCTATTCTAACTAAGACTAGGAATTAAATATGCACCTATCCTATGCACGCGCCACAGTCTCTGATCGCGATGCCACCGTCAACCGTACATGGGCGCCTTGCCTTTACCTGAAAAAACAATATGGCACACGGCCTGAGTATTTCGAAGAAATACTCAGTAAGTGACCCCACTATAGGGGCCATGCTAATGCAAACACATGCAATCATGAATAGGGACCTATCTCTAATCATCTTAGGGGTGGCCTCCAGTCTCGGAAAAATTGGATGTGTAGTACTTCCCTACACACGACTCACACGTGCGAGTGTGAGTCCCCAGGGCGCTCGCACACCCCCTGGACCCTCTGGTCAAGCTAATCTGTAGCGACGTCCGGAGGTCAGCGGAACCCCATAGTGTCATGCGCCTCATGAACACCCTCATCTGTGTGCTTTCGCACCTGTGCGCTTTCGCGCTCATCATAAGGTGCGCGTCCGCACTCATCATCTCTAGGGGAAGTAGCCCTATGCTTATGAACATACAAAATGCATGAGGTCCCTCTAAATCCATCGTAATGTCTCTTCTGACACAACCCTCTAGTCTCATCTCTTTGTTACTCTAGGTAACGCATACTCGTGGATATTTATGTTAATATCATTTTCATGCTCTTAGGGTTGTGTCCTACGTCGATCTAACGACATGATGCAATATGGCACTCATCATCATCTAGCATGCTCAATATGGAAAACATCATCATATTAAGGTAAAATCATGCAATCATCATGCTCATCATAATGCCACAACGTGCGTCAAACATATCAAGCGTCACTCAACGAATTATGTATATACCACGCATATCATCAAGCATCATAATCCACGCAACATCATAACTCATAGAATTATTTAGCCTATTCTATAGTAAGGCCACTTACTTGGTTGGCCTTGGCCGAAGTACTCCCTAAATCGCTAAACGTAAGCTCCCGTTCCGTGAGAGCCGCTCCCTACGTCCTCGGGGTTTGTTTCCTATCACACCGTCCACCACTTTCCGTTAGTATTTCACAATTAATTTACCTATAATTTAATAAATGTGAAATACGGCTCTGAAACGGCCTCGGATACCTTAATCGGGGCCGAAAACAGATTCGGGAGGGTCGGAACAGTGGAAACCGGGCTGAAAACAGGTGAGCCGAGCCGAACAGCCGCTGGAGCCGCCGGAGGAGCCGCCGGAGCGTCACCGGAGGGAGCCCGAGCCGTTTGCGCCGAGCCGAGCCGAGGACTGCCGCGCCGCTGTGTGACACGTGGCAGCAGCAGAGAAAGCCACGTCGGGCGGTAGTGTCGGGTCGAAGCGCGGGTCGCAGTCCGGTTCGGGTCGTGGTTCGGGTCGCGGGTTGTGGAAGGCTACTGGGCCAAGGCTAAACGTTGGGCCTCGGCTTACTGGGCTGGGCCGCAAGTGTTTGGTTTGCAGGCCGGCTCAATTGGACCGTGGGTCTAGTCTGGGTTGGTTCAACTGAACCGTAGCTTCTGGGCCGGTTTGAGGTTTGGGCCGCTTAGTTGGGCTGGGCCGAAGGCAGAGGCCAAGGGGGGAAACGGGCTGGCTCTCCCGGGTTCTGGGTTCGGGTTGACCCGGATCCGTGGATCTCGTC
>NW_019268598.1:183760-220281 GCF_002738365.1 Cucurbita moschata | reverse complement strand
TTTTTTGGGAGTTTTGCGGCCTAAAAGCTCCTAAAAGCCATAGATCTAAGAATCGATTAAGAAACCTAACTTTCCGACCTCGGTTACCGACGACGACGCTTACGAAATAACACCAAATGCCCCTGAGTTATTGTGCTATCCTTAGAGATCTCTCTTACGGTAGTAACAGGTTGTTTGGTGTCGGTTTAAGGGTGATTTGAGGGCTCGTCGGAGAAACTGAACACCCGCCGACGTTTGTCCGAAATCTCTTTCTCTCGCTCGAAATTTTTTCTCTCTTTTCTCCCTTTGCAGGCGTTCTGAAGATGCTGGGCTAAGGGTGGGCGCGCTGTGGCCATCGTTTCGCGTGGGTTCCGCGAAACACGGCGGTCGCCGGAAAACTCGCGGGTTTTCCGGNTTTTTTTTTTTTTTTTTTTTTTTTTTTTTTTTTTTTTTTTTTTTTTTTTTTTTTTTTTCGTTTTCTCGTTTTCATCTATCATATATATATATATACATATATATATAATATTTTCTTTTTTCTTTCTTTCTTTCCCGGGTCGTTACATCATCCATGGGTGTCACCTTTAGTAATACTGGGTCCCTTATCTTAACGTCTAACCTTCTACGTCTTACATCGACGTAGTTCTTCTGTCTACTTTGAGTGGTATGCATTCTCGCTCAAATTTTCTGGACAGCCTCATTGGTGACTTGAATAAGCTCGGGTCCTACTAGCTCTCTCTCACCTACTTTGTCCCAACCTAGCAGGGACTTGCACCGTTTCCCATACGGGGCTTCAAAATGGTGTCATTCCAATAATTGTTTGGAATCCCAACTTCCCTTAAAGTCTAATACGCAAGCGTGTAGCATGTTCTCTAAGATTTGGTTTAGGCGCTCTGTTTGTTCATCTGTTTGGTCACAAGCTAACACTAACAAGCTCGATTACGTCTCTTCATGTTCCTCAACCAGATGTGGTGTTTTAAATCTTGGTACATCTTAGCACCTCCTACGTGCATGGCAAATTTCGAGTTGTGTGCTTCTGTTAATATCTCTTTCCTTAGCTCCTCTATTGTTAGGACACACAGATCACATAAAGGAGAATACTCACACACTCCCTATTATTACAAAAGCGGTAGAATGTCCAAGAATTTATGTTGCCAATGATTGTAGATTCACCCAATCTTGAAAGGTTCCAAAGTGAGTTGGAAGGAATTCCACTATCATTCTCAACTCCAAGAAAGTTCCATGGACAAGTTGTCTGTAGTTTTAGTCCTTTGTTTTTATATTATTCATATCACATCTCTACAAAAAGACAAGGAGAAAAACACTATACTATTAAATCAGAAAAACCAGGCTGACTTGATAATTATTTGACCTTTAAATTTTAAGCCAGTGAATACTACTTTCAATCTACCTTCTTTGGGAAACTAAAAAAATATATATATAGATTTTATTTTTGAAATTTTTCTGTGATAATTCCAATGTTTCTATAAAAATATAAACCCAACAAACTAGTATGATTTTATTTTATTTTGAATGGAAATCATTTTCCAACCAAATGATAGCCCTAGCCTAGAAAGAGATAAATTATTTTACTAGGCTATAACCTGTGCAACTTATTGATCAAGGACAACCGTAAAACTATTGATGTTTCTATTGTATGATTAAAATATTACTTCTAGAGCTACTTCATCGTTGTAATTAGAAATAGAAATATAAGAGCCAAGAGTGAGAGTTCGACAAATCCACCCTACATCATTTGAAATTAAAAGTTTCACCTTCGGACCTAAGTAGATTGTAGTGGATTTGTGTTACAAGTTGGAGATCAACCGTATAAGACTTGTGTGAATCTGATCCCAAGTAAACAATATAAGACTACATGAAATGAAGAAAAAAAAAATGTTAATGTGTAAAACCATTTAATATACATATTAAAAAGCATTTATAAGTGATCATTGAATAACCTTCTTCCCTTCTTGGCAGCTACCATGGTGGGTGTAAAGGAGGTAGATTGAATGCATCCATTTATTTTTCTGTAAGAATAATTCATTAGATGTATATTCTATTCATAACAACATAATAGGATTAAACATAGTGCTTAAGGTTCTGAGTCCAAGAAACTCTCCCCTCAAGTTGTTATTTCTACTTCATTTATTTGATTCGGTATTTTTCGATCGTAGGTCAAAACCAACAATTGTACCGATCCAAGGCAAATGTTCTATTTTGTTCTAGTGTAAGAACAACGATCAACGTCTATTGATCAATGTATATTACATCTTGAGTTTGCAGAGCAATATTATTAGGCTCGTTTATCAAGATATTCGATAGAACGGAGCCCTATCGATGAAGGTAAAACGGTCACAAAACCGCCAGTATAAGGTACTAATGAAAGACCTTCAACATCTTCCAGACCTTAGCATTGGAAGCAAGAAAGAGAAGAAGGAATCGAAGAACAAAGCTAAGAAGAAACCAATGAACATTGCTAAGAATAAATGGGAGGCCACCTCAGTTAAGAAAGAGCAACCTACAAGTTAGTGTGTTTTATCGGACTTACCGTCTCAACCAAAGAGGCTTGGAGGCAAACATAAAACAAAAATCCAACAATAACAAGGTTGAAAGACAGAGGAGTATCCTACGACTTGATGAAATTCCTATGGAGAAGAGAGAAGCTAAAAAAATTATACATTGCAGAATTAAAATTTCTTACGAAGAAGACAAAGTTGATAAGCGACCACACAACATTGAAATTACAGAGCAACATGTAGATATTCTAAACAAAGCTCTAGCAAAGGTTAAACTTTGCAGATGTGCAAGAGTCACTCTAAGTAAGAATCTCGAATAAAGTCAAGCTTAGGGGGGAAAATATGAGTTAATAAGTTTGTCTCAGTAAAAATAGCTATTCACTTGAGCTAAGTTTAAGAAAATGATTAGTGTTCTATTGAGAATGGTTAGTAGTTACCATATTGTGTAATAGGTTTTGAACAATAGTTAGTAATTTATTTAGGTGAATGGTTAGATATTTTAACTTGAAGAGAAAGTTTAGAAAATTTGTTACCATTTTCTCCTCACTAAATACTCATACATTTATGCTCTATTCACAAGGATGGTTGAAAAGCATAGCTGTTAAGATCCTTAACCTAAAAACTCTCCCCACAAGTTGTTATTTAGTATATCTCCATCACAGGTCAAAACCAACCTTGCTCTTTTGAAACCATACAAAGGAAACTTCAATAAATTTAGAAAAAAGCAACAAAAAAAATCTATCATTGAACTGTGAACAGGAAAATAAAATTTCAATTGAAATTTTAATTATTGAGCTCAAACAAGTTAAACTCAACCCAACTCATGTGTTTCTTTAGCTGCCTCTTTAATGTCACAAAAATTGGACGGCTAACACGATGCTTTCCATCAGACCATACAAGTTTTCCAAACACATACCTATTAGTTTGATTATTTGGCACTTTCCTCGATACAACTTTGAAATCCTTCTCTTCATCAGTTTTGGTGAACTTCAAATTACTTGGGTCAACCGAAATCTAAACTCTTGGCGGTGCCTCGACTTAGGCAACATACATACCTGGACTTCCCACATTTTTTACTCTTCTTTTGATCTCTATTGCCTCTGATTTCAAATTATTCATCGAGGTTGATGGGTAGTTCAAATCAGTTACTTTGAATGACTTTGAACAAACCAATGAAGTATCGTTTGGAGAATAGTTTCATTTGTGTTTTATTGTAGCCATGAACACATAGGAAGTTCAAGTAGTCTACGGTGGAGTGGTCGTAAACAAGGCTAGGATTCACTGCTTTGTTTGGTTGGACATGGCCGGCACCATACGCCAATGGGTTTGATTTCTCCTTTTTTGAGCTTAGTATGGGATTTAAGTCATTTGGCTTTGGTTTCTGCTGTAAAACAAAACCATTAGCCTGTGAGATTTAAGTCAAAATGAAAATCTCATAAATACCATTAGCTCGTGAGATTTAAGTCAAAATGAAAATCTCATAAATGATATATCATACTATTCATGGTTTGGAAATACATTTGAAAAATTACTAGTTTAATTAATCCTGGATCTTTTAAAATAATTGAAATTTTTTTCATAATGAACCTGTGGTCATGATTGCAGATCTGATAGCTGTTGGACTCTATTTTGGATAAAGGGTTTTGAGAAGGCCAACCATACCAAAAATATGGGGGCATGACATAGAAGTGTCTGATAATACATTATATAGAACCCGATGTTTATCAAAAGGTGAACCAATTGGTGATGCCTCGTCAGGGAAAGCCACTAATATATTCACACTTGGTGCTGTTATATCAGGTTGGAAATTAAAAAGAAAAATGCAATACTTCAAATTTTGCGATGGTTAGTAGTTAACCCATTGAACTTTATACTATAAAATTACTCCCCACATTTATCCCACCAACCTCGAGTATTGAGGGCTCAACTGTGTTGGGACATCTTGACGAGAATGAAGCTATAATTGGTGCTGGTTTGATTCCCAACTCAGTCTTTACGCGAGTTATTTTAGCCATTAGACGTCTGATTCAACCACAAAACGTGACGTATAAGTTACAACTTTTAAGTATAATAAATTTTTAACTTAAAAAATACGTTTAATAGATTCCTAATTCTTAAGCTTCTAAATTTATGTTTATTAGATCATAAAGTTTAAAAGAGTTCGAGAATAAACATGGAAATTTATGAAATAAGGAGTAATTATTTAGTAGACTGGATGTATTGGTTGATTGATTCCAAGTGTGCGCAAAAGTCCATCCCCAATATCCTTGTAATTAACAAGAATTATCCCAACAACACCTGCTTGAGCACCCACGTAACCTTTGTCCACATCGCTGTGCAAGTAAGTGTAAGTGTGCAGCAGACAAAAGTCCATCCCCAATATCCTTGTAATTAACAAGAATTATCCCAATAGCACCTGCTTGAGCAGCCACGTAACCTTTGTTCACATCGCTGTGCAATAGGAAGTAAGTGTGCAGCAGACAAAAGTCCATCCCCAACATCCTTGTAATTAACAAGAATTATCCCAATAGCACCTGCTTGAGCAGCCACGTAACCTTTGTCCACATCGCTGTGCAATAGGAAGTAAGTGTGCAGCAGACAAAAGTCCATCCCCAATATCCTTGTAATCAACCAGAATTATCCCAACAGCACTTGCTTGAGCAGCCACGTAACCTTTGTCCACATCGCTGTGCAATAGGAAGTAAGTGTGCAGCAGACAAAAGTCCATCCCCAATATCCTAGTAATTAACCAGAATTATCCCAACAGTACCTGCTTGAGCACCCATATAACCTTTGTCCACATTAGCGCCCAAATTAACGCAAACTACAATTTTTCCTTTTACCTTTTTAGGATCAAGAGACCCTTCCATACATGTTTGGCTACAAGATTATCAGCGCCCATATTCAAGTGTTAATTTTAAAGACTAGGGCAGGATTGAAATGTATCCAGAATTTAAAGATGTTTTGTATAATTTAAATAAAAATATACTCACGCGTCCTCATGAGAGATATTGGATTTTGCATCTATAGCATGGATCAACGGATAGAACTTCTTAGCTGGCAATATTCGATTAGAAAGACTTTCACCCTGATATTGAGAATGAAAAATTATTTAAGACAACATAAACGTAGTACATATAAATATACACAATCGACAAATATAGAGACACGTATACGAAAAAAATTTATATGCCCAATACAATTAACTATGTTTAAAATGGTTCGATACTTACCTAAATATTTGTATAAATAGGATCGAGAACATGACTATATAGTACTAATAAGTATCAGATAGAGTACCTTCAAGCGCCTCTTGCCTCCCAACACCACGAAAGTGGTAAAAAGCCTAGCTCCCACAGTTATCATCCATGGTGCAACATTTGAGACCATGCTTTCAGTTGGTCCTGAATTTCCAGCATAACTAATAACAGTGATGCCATTCTTCAAGGCATGGAAGGACAAGCCATTAGATCGTCAGAAAATTTATTAGCATCTCCACCAAGTGAAACCGATAGAACATCAACTCCGTCACTAATGGCAGCTTCAAAGCCAGCTACCATAGTGGCGATAAAACACGCACCATCCAACGTTTGAGGTTAACATACTCGATAGGCGGCAACAAAGGCTTTAGGGGAACCCCCTTTTGCAGTGCCATAACCATAAATGCTTACTCCTTTAACGAAATTGCCTCAAGCTGTGGATAAGGTGTGTGTTCCATGCCCACCATCGTCCCTTGCTGTTTCATTGCTTGACTTGAGAGGTTTAGGTTCTACGATGGATATATATCCTTTGTTGAAATATAGTATTTCAATCAGCTTTTTGCATTTAACATCTTCAATTTTACATCTACGTCACATGATTCATCAAAATATATATACTAGGCACATCATCAAGCATCATAACTCATACAGCATCATAACTCATACATCATCATATACTCATACATTATCATATACTCATACGACATCATACAATACAACTCATATGTCATTATAACTCATACAATTTTTAGCATATCCTATAGTAACGTCACTTACTTGGTTGTCCTTAGTCGGAGTATTCCCTCATTTAATTAACGTAAGCTCCCGTTCCTCAAGAACTACTCCAAATGTTGCCAAAGTTTGTTTCTTATCGCACCGTTCGTCACCTTTTATTAGTATTTCACATTTTGATTAATAATCCAACTAACAATGTGAAATACGACTCTAAACGGCTCAATAAAAATCGAATTCTATGTTTTCAATATTTCTAAATTGCATAGGGTAATAAAACTTAAATTAAAAATATGTCAATATTATTAATATTTGAAGCGGTTGTATAATTCAACTTTTAAATTTGTGTTGCCATTTTTAATCAAATCTAATTTTCTTTTCCATGCTTATGCAATTAAGGGAACTATTTTCAATTGATTCTAATTTTCTTTTCTTTCTTAAAATCTTCTTCTTGTTTTTTTTTTTTTCTTTTTTTAAATTCGAATTCTTTTAAGGCATTCAATTTACTTCATATCTGATTCTTTTATCCGTTTAATTCTATTCTCATATCTAATTCTTTAAATCAGTTTAATTCTTACTCTCATGTCTAATTCTTCTCTATGTGCAATTTAATTCTATTACCAAATTTTTTGGTTTTATTATTTCCAAATCTAATCTTTGCTCTCTTTTCTTGATTTGAAAATCTCTTCATTTCTTTCTCTTCCTTGCTTTTTTTTTCCCTCTTTTGTTATGCTTTCAATTTTTGTTATGCTTTCAAATCTTGGATGATTTGGTTTCCCCATCTTTTTCTCTTTTCTTTGTATTTCTTTTTTTTTTCTCCTCTCGTTGAGTTTTCCAAAAAAAAAAAATTAAAAAATTTATTATTTGAATATGTTTTCCACATATTCCTTTTCTATATCTTCCTCTCTTTTTTATTTTTTCTTTAGATTTTTGTGAGAGTATTCTGACCAATTTTAATGGACTCTTTTTTGTTAGTACTTGATAATTACTCAGATCTAAATAACTGCTAATTGCAACAAATTAATAACTGCAGCAGATAATTTCTAACTCAAATCTTATAATTGCAACAAATTAACATCCTTTGATAATAAGGAACTATTAACCTTTTCACAGACATCTGTCTTACATTATCTGCCTAACCATCTCTCCATCACCTTTATTCTGGATCTCTTCATTTTTGTCTAACCATCTCTCCATTGTATGTTTTCCTTCCCCATAACTGTTTCTATTTGTTTGTTGAATTATCCATACCTAATAAGAGAGGTATTTTCGGGAAGGCACAGAGAGATCAAAGGATAGGTGGTAGGTTATTTATTTATTTATTTTTTGTTTCTTCCTTATTTTGTTATTTTTATATTTATATATATATATATTAAACGTTACAAATATGATAGGTATAGAGCGCTAGTGGGTTGTAATGATAATGAAAATGAAAATGAAAAAATGTTAGGGCCTTATGCATTATTGTGCTAAGGGGATACACCTTGTAACGACCCTAAAGTTCTACCTACCTAGAGTCGCTACTAACTTAGCATGCTCATCATCTATGCGGAAATATAGCTCTGGAAAGGAAACATCATCTCTAGTATAAATGTCAAAAATATTTAAAATATTTAAAATACTGTCATGTCTTACTTGTTTAAATACGAAGTGCTGACCTATGAGAGAAAATAATAAAAAAAAAATTAAAAAAAAAGAAGATTAAAAAAAAAAATCATTCCCCACTTCTCTCTATGGACCACTCATCCTTCACGATAGTACGAACCTATACGTTACGAGGCAGGAAAACGATCATTATGGTTATCATAATGTTGCCATGATCAAGTAGAAAATCGATCATTATATTTATCATAATGCTGTGACGGTCATACAAGAAAACGATCATAATATTTAACCTAATGTTGTCATGACAGCTACTACTTCTATGGGTGTCCGGCATAAGGAGCTCCCAGAATATGCTCGCTGGACAAGGAAAGGGGCCAGCAATGTGCGAGCTACTGGTGAGTCCATACTCGCACGTATGGGTTGTGTGTAGAGTATATAGTACACATCCAAGCTGCCCGTTAGGAGAGTACGGTAGGAAAATAAAATGTTATGATAGATCCCATCATTGCATTCGCATGTTCTTACATTTAACCCCAATAGTAGGGTCATTTACTGAGCATTCTTAAAATACTCAAGCCTCCTGCTATTACATTTTGTTAGGATAAAGGCAAGGCGCCCTTATGAGGCGGACGGGTGTGGAAGCATCACAAATCCCATGATGTAGCATATGCATAGATTAGGATAGATTGAATGGTATTTGCATTAATAATATACAACTCCACATTAAATATAAGATTAAATGTATAGTAATTACCTTACGAAATAGTTAAATAGAGAAATGTAGGTCGTTACAACTCCACAAATTTATTTATTTTCAATTAATTAATTAAAGATTGAAATTTTAGAATAATAATGTGAAAAATACATTTCATAATCTGATTTTATTATTAATTTCATTTTTATTTTATTTGAATTAAAATAATAAAAGAAGAAATATATTTCATAACCTAAAATAACATTTTTTTTTCTTTTTTCTATATAAGCTTTGACAATATCATTTTCATTTGTTTAGTTCATAAGATTTATTTTTTCTTACCTACATAATATACTTTATTTTCAACTAATCAATTAAAAATTAATACTTTAACATAAAATTTATAAAAATTGAGAGATATTTAAAACTGTGATTATCAAATATTTTATAA
The DNA here is from genome assembly GCF_002738365.1 of Cucurbita moschata. NCBI lineage: Eukaryota > Viridiplantae > Streptophyta > Magnoliopsida > Cucurbitales > Cucurbitaceae > Cucurbita > Cucurbita moschata. The sequence continues at coordinate 211,044 of NW_019268598.1, read as the reverse complement.
ATAATAATATATATATTTTTTAAATCATAGACAAATAAAAAGTCATTAATAATTTATTAATTTTTTTTAACATTTTTTGGTAATTTAGGATTCCCAATTCATGACCATAAACATTGTAATTTAAAATTTCCCTTTTAAGCTATTTAATTTCCGTTAAAAATATAATTTTTTTAGATTTATTTATGAATTTGTAAAATTACCATATTTATTCTTACCTCTAATTATTATTAATTATTATTTTACCTTTCTCCCTTTGGCCGTTTAAAATTTTGTTTATGATGTCTAGTAAAAAATGAATCGTGATTGATTTTGCACAAGAAATATTATCTAAATTTCATATAAATAAACTGTTTTCAACTATTTTATCATATTATTTAATTTTAAATAATTAATTGATTGACTGTTTTATTTTTTTAAGTCATATTATTAAAATAATTTTAATTCATTAAAATTTAATTTAATTTTTGTTCATGTACCTTAAATTTTAGGATTTTCAATTTAATTGGTAATAGATCTTAACATTTAATTTTAAATAAATGAATTTATGTCGAAAATGAAAGACGTATATGGTAGAATAAATTATATTAAATGAGATATATTATAAAATAATATAATTGAAAAAAGAAAATAAGTTAAAGAGTTATTAAAAAAAAAAAAAAAAAGCTTATTTTGTAATTTATTAATTATATTTTGATCTTAACTATTATAATTATTTTATTTTCTTTTTATTTTTAAAATTTCATGTGTGGGAATCATTCACTATTTAACCGATTTTCAAACATATTTACAAATTTTCTAAGAAAAATATATCTAAAAATGTTAGAAATATTTAATTTCGGACCACGTAAGTAAATGTAAAATTTAATAGCTTTTGTATATAGCATTTTGAACCAAGTCCCACCTAATTTGCCTCTCAAATTTTCAAAATTTCTTCTTCTATATCATGGTTGAAACCTCGAATTTCTCATCAATAATTATGCATATGTAGTGTTCGATCCACCCATAATAACAACTTCTCCAATGACTCGACCTCATCATCTTTACCATCTTCTACTTCTACCCCTTCTTCCAGGATGCACAATTTCTCAACAAAATCCTTTTCAAAATAAGTTTTTAGATATAGATCTAGAACTTTATCCTAAATTGAGTCACTCCATCATCAAACTTGATCCAAACTTATTGAACAATTCAAATACAATCTACTACAAAAAGTGCACAAATAACAAAAATGATGCTCAAATTTGTAAGAGTAAAAGTTCCAAGTTGAAAGCACAATTTCTTTTATACATCATGATCTTTAAAATTCTAATTATACAGGTATTTATAGTCTCCCTACAAAATAAACTTTAATAAAAGTATTTTTAAAATTAACTTTACTATATTTTAAGTCCAATATTAACTGAATTAATGTATATTAGATACATTAAAATAAAAATATGTGCTTAAAATTTAAAATTGATTCAAATGGGTCGAAAACAACCCCATGATTCATTGTTACTATTTATTTGATTTTAATATTTATCTCAAATATATTGATAACGGATTCAAGCTATAGAAAATAAGACAATTTAGTTGATCCAATTAAATAGTGTCGATCTCAAGTTAATCACAGATTCAAGCTATAGCAAACAAGAAAACTAGTCGATCCAATTATTTGCATTTCTTTCGGTTTAAGGTGAAAGAGGGAAAGAGAGAGATACATATAATGTCTTAGAAACCATAGTATTTGATAGGAAAACACTTTTTCAACTACCACCACCACATGTTTTTTCTTCTCCTAAATCATCCCAAATTCACTACAATTGAGCTTCTTACATGATGCTTACCATCTAACCATTTCAAAGACCCAAATACATAGCCTCGATGCTTGGTGTTTGTCACACTTCGGAATACAACTTTGAAAGTCTTCTCTTCATCGGTTCGAGTAAACTTCAACGTACTTGGCTCAACTGAAACTAAAACTCCTGGAGGTACCTTCACCCGAGCTACGTACGTGCTTGGGCTTCCCACATTCTTAACTGTTCTTTTGATTGTCACAGGTTCTGATTTCATTTTGGGTATCGAGATTGATGGGTAGTTAAAATCTGTTAGTTTGAATGACTTTGAACAAACGAATGACGTATTGGAGAATTTACTAAGTTGTGTTTTGTTGTAGCCACGAGCACATAAGAAATTTAGATAGTCATTGGTGGTAAGGTCGTATACAAGCCCAGGATTTGCTGCTCGGTTGGGATGGACATGTCCCGCACCGTACGCCAATGGGTTGGCTACAAGCTTGGTGGAATCTAGTATTGGATGTAAGTCATTGGCTCTAGTTTCAGCTGAACAAGCGAAGGAAATGTTATTACAATGGAATGAGCACAAAGAACCTCTCGAATCACGGTGGAATTGTAATTGGTTACGCTAAATTTAATTATATCAAACACTTAAACACAACTAATCCTTAAGATCTTAGCACCAAGTATTTACGTAACGATTTGATAATTTGAATGTACCTGTGGTCATGATTGCAGATTTGATAGCTGCAGGACTCCATTTTGGATAAATGGTCTTGAGAAGGGCAACAATACCAGAAATATGGGGACATGACATGGAAGTGCCAGATACTACATTAAATGGAATTCGACGGTTATCAAATGGTGAACCACTTGGTGATGCATCTTCTGAATAGGCTGCAATTATATTGACGCCAGGTGCTGTTATATCAGGCTGAAGAAGTAAACAAAAAGAAAAAAAATACACACACTTAATATTTCGAGTTGAACATTGAATATTCTAAAGTAGAAACACAGAGTAAACGAAAAAGAGAGCAAACATGGAAACCTTGAGTATTGACTCCTCGATTGAATTGGGACCTCTAGATGAGAATGAAGCCATAACGGGTGCCGGTTTGATTCCCGTCTCTGTCCTTACTTGGGTCATGTAAGCCACCGGAGTTCTGGTTAAAGTATAACGATAAGTTTCATGACTAAGAGTTTATTAGGAAAGACTTTCTAAGTTTTTAATTCTTTTTGTATTAAAAACACTTTTTTAAACACTTAAAAAGTCATTCAATTTTAGTAGACCAAGTAATTACTTGGTGGAGTTGATGTATTCATAGACTATTTCGCCATCGATATAGCTTATGTGGGAGACAGGAAGTAGGTGTGCATCGGCTATAAGTTCATTCCCATCTTCCTCGCTGTTGGCTAGAATCATCCCAACAGCACCTGCTTGAGCAGCCACGTAACCCTTGTCCACTCTTGCACTATCCCCTCCTTTAACGCAAACTATAATCTTCCCTTTCACCTTTCTCGGATCAAGAGACCCCTCCACACACAGTTTACTGCAAGGATGCATCACAATTTCCTCATTAGAGTGCGCCTAGTATCAATGTCCTTACCTAAAAGGGACTTTCTTATTCAAATTTTAAAAGTACATGGACCAAAATGGACGTTTCAAATGCAGCGGGACGAAAATGAACCAAATTAAGAGTATATGGATCAAAATAATATTTAAACCTATACTCACGCAGTTTCAACAGAGATATTGATAGCTTTCGCATCTACGGAAGTGATCAATGGATAGAATTGCTGAGCTGGCAATATTTTGTCTGAAATACTTGCTCCCTAGTGTTGATAGTTTGAAGATCATTAAAGATGGCAAAAAAACACGAGAAAATAGAGGACTAAATTGAGTACCGTGATATGCTTCTTGTTTCCAAGGGCCACATAACTAGTAAATTGTCTGGTGATTGTGCTAGCAGCCACAGTGAAAAGCCAAGGCGCCACATTTTCTACGCTCTGTGGATCGGGTCCTGAGTTTCCACCCGAGCAAACGACAACGATCCCTTGTTGAACTGCATGGAAGGATCCAATCGCCGTTACATCGTCGAAAAACTCCGTGGAACCTCGACCAAGTGAAAGTGAAAGAACGTCAACACCATCAGTAATAGCAGCTTCTATGGCAGCTAGGATGTCTGCATCCGAACACTGACCACCATGAAATGTAGGCCAGCATACTTTATAGGCAGCAACAAAGGCTTTAGGTGAACCCCCTTTTGCAGTGCCATTACCATTTCCAAAAACGTTAGCTCCCGAAACAAAATTGCCTCCTGCCGTGGATAAAGTGTGTGTTCCATGCCCATCATGGTCCCTTGCTGTGTCAAAGCTGTCATCAAGGGATCCCGCAAGGGCGGTGTAACCTTTATTGAAGTACCGTGCTCCAATTAACTTCCTGTTGCAATGAAAATTAGAGCCACCCTCACAACTTCCCCTCCACCTCGAGGGAATAGCTCCATATCCTTCGTCATTGAAACTCTTTGATTCTGGCCAAACGCCTATACAATCCGAATTCGAGAAGAAAAATCTTAGAAATTTTAAAATGGTAAGAAACTTAATACAACGCTATAAAATGTTTTTATAGCAACATATATGAGCTTTATTTTAATCCTCTATTAGAGCATCCATTACAGCTATAAAAAAAAACTTTATAAAAAATCCTATAACAGGAATATTTTTCTAGCAACATATATATAAATTATAGTTTCATACTTTATAATAGCATCGACCGCTATAAAAAAAATACTATAGAAAATTCTAGACATTTAATAACATAAATGTTTTCCTAGCAACATATATATAAGCTATAGTTTCATACTTTATTGTAGCATTGATTACAGCTATAAAATAAAGCTATAAAAAATTCCAGACTTTTAATAACATGAATGTTTTTATCGCAACATAAATAAATTATAGTTTCATAATCTATTATAGCTATTAAAAAACACTGTTTTTTAATAGCATGAATGTTTTCCTAGCGTTTCATACTCTATTATAGCATCCATTATAGCTATAAAAAAATGCTATAAAAAATTTCAGACTTTTAATAACATGGATCTTTTCATAGCAACATATATAAGCTATAGTTTCATACTCTATTATAGCATCCATTATAGCTCTAAAAAAACGCTATAAAAAGTCTTAAAATTTTAATAACATAGGCTGTCACGACATACGAAAAATACTACAAAAAAATCTATAATAACATTTTTCATAAGCTATCTTATTCATTACTTTTTGTAGTGATAATCAGGACTAACCTGTGTCAAGGTTGGCAATGATAGTAGATTCACCAAAATTTGCACCATTCCAAATGGAATTTGGTGGAGTTCCTTCGCCATTCTCTAGATCAAGAAATTCCCATGAACTTGTTGTGTGCAGCTTTCTCATCTTGTTCTCATGAACCGATACCACAGCGGGATGTCCTACCATGATAGGTAGCCAATTAGGTAACAAAATGAGTATCGATTCATATTAAAAATTGGATCAAATGGTTTACTTGTTAGATCTTGTGCAACTTTGTGGTCAAGAACAGCAGCAAAGCCATTGATATGTCTATGGTAAGAGTAGAAAATTGCTTCCTTGGCTATCTCATTGCTATACTTGGAAACGTAAGAAGATTAAGCAAATTGGCAACTAAAATGTAATGACATAAACTAGAAGCTTCACCTTCCTAACAATGACCCAAGCAAACTGTAATGAGATTCCGTTGCGATTCGGAGATCAACCGAAGACGGATTCGAGCCGTGCGAATGTGATCCTAAGTAAACAATGTAAGACTGCACGAGATGAACATATGAGATATATGATCGAAGAAAGAAAAAACCAAAAGAATGGTTGATCATTGGCTTGCCTTTTGGGTGGCAATGGTGGATGTTTGAAACAAAGGGAAAAGAAAGAAGAGAAGAATCAATGAAGATAGATTGAAACCCTCCATAGCTTTAAGCTTGAAGCTTATGAATGAGTAACTCCCTCCATTCTTTTCAGCTTTATAATAACAAACCTAAATGGCCTATGCCTCATTTGACTCTTCATTTTTTTATTTAAAGAAGGTTTTGAAATGAATTGGTGCAATCTTGGAAAGGAAATGAAATGAAAAACATTTAAGAGAATTCATTGCTCTAAAAGGCTGCAATCCTTAGCCATGTTCATATAACAACATTAAAATCTTTTTATCAACCAGTTTTGTTAGTTCAGTGACGACTCAACCAATTTGAATAGAGTTCAGAACCCAGTACAACTCTCTCTTTTCGAGTTGGATTGTCGGTTACACGCATCAGTTACAACCACCCATCACTGACATGACATCAGTTTCAATCGTCAAACAATTTTAATTTTCATAATAATCTTAAAACTAATATTGAGTTGCAACCCTATTTTTGGGCAGGTCACGTTGGCCCAACACAAAAAAAAAAATGTTAACCTACAAACTCACCCTAATTTTTTTATTTTCCAAAAATTCAACCTAACCTTTATTGAAAAAAATAATCTGGATTGGTTGGGTTCTCGAGTCATTTGAATACCTCGAGTATAGTCCATAACCTCTATTAACCTTATTGTTTTTTTTTTTTTTTTCGAAATGAAAATTATTATTATTATTTTATAATGATTACTCTTATCCTAACCGGCTATATTTTGTTTATTTTTTATATGAAACAAAAATGGAAAAAAAAAAAAAAAAGGGATTGTGTATTTATAAAGGAAAGTTAATAAGTTTATGTAATTTATAATTACCCTAATTTAAACGGTGACATTGAATTAATGATATATTTAACCACAAATTAATTCAAGGAAAATGGATTCTTTTCCTCTTTTGCCCTTCCCATTAATCTTCCCCATTTTAATTTCTCAACTGTTATGTGTATTTTAGGAAGTATTTATTTCCATTTATTATTATTTATTTATTTTGCTTAAAACATGGAAGTTACTGTTTTTAATGAGATGAAAAAAAAAAATCTAGACTTTTGACGGAAAATATAAATTAATAAAAAAATATCCATAAAAGTTTGAAAATTATTCTTAAATTTAAAAAAATCTAATAATTCTCTGGTTTATAATTTATTTAAAAATATAACTTTTATTACCGTTTAAAAAATACATACCTGTTGAACTTTTTAAAAAGTTCGTTTAAAAAAATATCTATAAAATTTTAAAAGTAATATTAACACTGGTTACTTTTATAAATAAATAAAAAAAATCATTACCGTTAAATACACGGACGTCTATTGTTCAAAATTTTTAAGAGAAGGAATGAATAAATCAATCAAATTTCGAGAGGCTAAATAATCGGTTCTTTAAGTTTACTATTATTTTTAAAATGCTTAGGGTATTTTTCAATTTCTTAATAAAGTTTACCCGATATTAATAAAAGCTTTGAAAACATTTTGAAAGTTATTTTTAAAATTGTCTCCAAAGTTAATCATATTTTTGAAATACAGTATTAATAGTTTCATTCAAAACAAACCGTAAGCTTTTTTTTAAGAAATTTTTTTAGATTGGAGTATTATTGAAAATTTTGAAAGTTTATGGATACTTTTTAAATAATAAAATTAATGCGTCGTCTCCAATGGACGTGACCCATGACCGAAAGCCTCGGCCTAGTCCATATGTAGTAGTTGCGCCTGCAGCAAGAACCCGAGGTCCAAATTGCAACCTAGCTTGCAACTTGTGGTTGCAGGCCGTGACCTGTGACCCGCGCCTCAACTTGTGCCTCAAACCAAGAGGTAAATAGAAACGTGGCCCACTCCTATCGACCTACAGCAAAAAGAAGCACTCGGCTCAAGTACTCCAATTTTAGCCTAAATCTCACCGTTCCAACCCTCTCGAACCTGTTTTTTACTCTAATTAAGGTAATCGAGATTGTTTTAATGTCGCATTTCACATATGTCAATTGGAATTACTATTAATTGTGAAATACTAACGAAAGGTGACCAACGATCTAATAGGAAATGAACCTCGACAATGTTTTGAGCAACTTTTGAGGACAGAAGTTGAACATTTATTGAATTAAGGAGAACGCTGGTTAAGGCCAACCAAGTAAGTGACCTTACTATAGGATAGGCTAGAGACTTGTTTGCTGTATGACGTATAACGTATGAGTTATGACGTATATGTCGTATATGAGTTATATGATGATGCTTGATGACGTGGTATGATGACTATTATGTATTTGATGGCATTATGATGACGATGTATGATGATTATGATGCATGATGTTGCTACTTTAATATGACGATTTTTTCCATATTAAGCACGATGTATGTTGTGAATGCCATGTTATATCATGTTGAGAAATCGCCTAGGACACAACCCTACAGAGTATGAATACCGATGTTAAGATGAATAACTAATGCGCATGTATTACTAATATTAACATAGAGATGAGACTAAAGTTGTGTCAGGAAGACGTTTTAAAGACGAAAAATAGAGCGCCCTCATGCATGTTTGTGTGTACATAAGTATTGGCATACTTCCCCTTTTATGATGATGAGTGCAGAAGAGCACATTACGATGATGACGGTGATCATGTAGAGCATGACACTCGGGGGTCCGCTAACCTCCAAACGTCGTTACGGACAGCTGGCTCGACGATGGTGGGTCTAGAAGGGGTGCGAACTGCCTGGAAATTCATACTTGCATGTGTGGGTCGTGTGTAGGGAAGTACTACACATCCAAGTTAGTTCGAAAGGGAGGCCACCCCTAGGATGAGATAATGATAGGTTCCTAGAGTATTGTTCCATGTGGTTGCATTTTTTCATGACCCCTATATTGGGGTCGCTTAGTGAGTATGCCTCGAAATACTCAGGCGGTGTGCTACATCATTTTTCAGGTAAAGGCAAGGCGTTCATGTACAGTTGACGTGTGGCATCGGAAAGTAGATATCATGGCACGAGCATAGGATAGAAACATATTTAAATTCCTAGACTTAAGTTAGAATAGGTTGTCTTGCCTTTCATAATTTTAAATCATTTCAATTTCATTTTTATTTGCATTTCATTATTATGTGTGGATCATGTAAGATCATGACGGTGTTTTAAACGATAAAGTTGTTTTATTAGTTTCGAAATTTATTGCATAAACGTAAGATGTTTATGAAACTTTTGAAAGTTGAAAATTATATTTTGGAACATATAAAGTTATTTTTATTAGTTTTGAGTATAATGCATTTATTTTATTAGGTCTCAATAATTTTTAAATTTTAGAAAATGTATCAATTCAAAGAACTTATTAAAATGGTTGTGTTTAATAGTCTAGCATCAATTAGTTCTTAAAATTTTAAATAGTTTAATAGATTTTTTTAGTTTTGACTTTAATAAGTTTCATCTTAAAAATTTATAAATATATTAAAAAAAAAAAAAAAAAACTACTCATAATAGATCTAAAGAAATCACATGGTGCAGAATTAAAATTTCATACGAACGAAGACAGAGTTGATAAGCGACCAAGCAACATTGGAATTACAGAACAACGTGCAGATATTTTAACCAAAGCCCTAACAAAAGTTAAACTCATATGCTCTAAGTGAAAAATCTCGAGTAAAATCAAGCTTACGAGGAATAATATGAGTCAATAAGTTTGACTTAATAAAAATAGTTATTAACCTGATCAAGTTTAAGAAAATGATCCGTGTTTATTGAGAATCGTTAGTGGAATAAGTTTTGGACAAGAGTTAGTAATTTAATCCAGAGAATTATTAGCCGTTTTAACTTAGAAAGTTTAGAAAATTTGTTAGTATTTTCTCCCCCAATAAAAAGTCATCAGAATCATGCTCTATTATCATTTAACTGTGTACACGAAAATAAAACTTTAATTATTGAGCTAAAACAAGCTAAACTCAACCCAACTCAACTCAACTCATGTGCTTCTTTCACTCCTTTGTTAATGACACAAAAATTGGACTGCTAACACTATGCTTCCCGTCAGACCACACAAGTTTTCCAAACACATATCCATCCGTTTGATTATTTGACACCTTCTTCAACACAACTTTGAAATCCTTCTCTTCACCAGTTTTGGTGAACTTCAAAGTACTTGGGTCTACCGAAACCGAAACTCCTTGCGGTGCCTCGATTTGGGCAACATATGTACCAGGACTTCCCACATTTGTTACTCTTCTTTTGACCTCTACAACCTCTGATTTCAGATAATTTATTGAGATTGATGGGTAGTTCAAATCTGTTATTTTGAATGACTTTAAACAAACGAATGAAGTATCATTAGTGAATAGTTTCATTAGTGTTTTATTGTAGCCACGGGCACATAGGAAGTTCAAGTAGTCTTGGGTGGAGAGGTCGTAAACAAGGCCAGGATCTGCTGCTTTGTTTGGTTGGACATGGCCGGCACCATAGGCCAAGGGGTTTAATTTCTGCTTTTCTGGGTTTAGTATTGGATTTAAGTCATTGGCTTTGGTTTCAGCTGCAAAACAAAACCATTAGCTTACGAGATTTAAGTCAAAATGAAAATCTCATAAATAAAATATCTTACCATTCATTTGAGAAATTACTAGTTTAATTAGTCCTTGGAACTTTTAAAATGATTGAAGAATTTTGCATAACAAACCTGTGGTCATGATTGCAGATCTGAGAGCTGCTGGACTCCATTTTGGATAAAGGGTTTTGAGTAGGCCAACGATGCCTGAAATATGGGGAGATGACATAGAAGTGCCTGATATTACATTATATTGAACCCGACGTTTATCAAAAGGTGAACCAGTTGGTGATACTTCGTCAGAGAAAGCCGCTAGTATATTCACACCTGGTGCTGTTATATCAGGCTGGAAATTAAAAAGAAAAATGCAATACTTCAAATTTTGCAACGATTAGCAATTGACACATTAAACTTTATACTATAAAATTACTCAACACATATATCTAACCAACCTTGAGTATTAAGGGCTCAATTATGCTGGGACCTCTCGATGAGAATGAAGCCATAATTGGTGCTGGTTTGATTCCCAACTCAGTCTTCACAGGAGTTATGGAAGCCATTGGACTTCTGATTCAACCACAAAACTTAACATATAAGTTACAACTTTTAAGTATATTAAATTTTTAACTTAAAAAATACGTTTAATAGATTCCTAAATCCAAAGTTTCTAAGTTTATGTTTATTAGATCATAAAATTCAAAAGAGTTTGAGAATAAACGTGGAAGTGTATAGAATAAGATGGAGTAATTACTTAGTAGACTGGATGTATTGTTCGATTGATTTTCTATCGGTGTAGCTTATATGTGCAGCAGGAAGTAAGTGTGCAGCAGGCAAAAGTCCATCACCAATATCCTCGTAATTAACAAGAATTATCCCAACAGCACCTGCTTGAGCAACCACATGACTTTTCTCTATAGCGTCTCCCAAATTAACGCAAACTACAATTTTTCCTTTTACCTTTTTAGGATCCAGAGACCCTTTTGCACATGTTTGGCTACAAGATCACAATAAATTTTTGTTAATATTATATGGCTACCGTTAATTTGTTGGGTAGAAACATGCGGATTAAATTATATAAAACAATCTTAAATTTTAAAATACATTTAAATAATGTTCTTAATCTTTAAAAGTTTTATTTTAACCTTCCTCAAAAATTGTCAACGTAAAAATGGGAGAATATAACATAACATCGTTTTTAACTTAAAAAAAAACATAATTAATTTTTATGGTTTAATTCAACTCAAAAGACATTGCTAACATAATTTACAAATTTACAATAGATGGTTTCAATAGAAAATTTCTCAAAAATCAAGGGTTAATTTTAAAAATTAGGACAGGATTGTAATGTATCCACAATTTAAAGATATTTTGTATAATTTAAATAAAAATATACTCACGCATCGTTAGGAGGGGTATTGTTGAATTTTGCATCTAAAGAACGGATCAGCGGATAGAACTTATTAGCTGGCAATATTTGATTAGAAAGACTTTCACCCTGAGATAGACAATGAAAAATTATTTAAGACAACATAAAGGTAGTACATAGAAATAAACTCAATCGACAAATATAGAGACACGTATACGAAAAAAATTTATATGCCCAATGCAATTAACTGTGTTTAAAAATGGTTCGATTCTTACCTAAATATTTGTATAAATAGGATCGAGAACACGACTATATAGTACTAACAAGTGTCGGATAGAGTACCTTTAAGCGCATCTTGTTTCCCAACACCACGTAAGTGGTAAAAAGCCTGTCAATTGTGCTAGCTCCCACAGTTATCATCCATGGTGCGAAATTTGTGACACTTTTTTCAATTGGTCCAAAATTTCCACCAGAACAAACAACAGTGATGCCATTCTTCACGGCATGGAAGGACACTACAGCCATTAGATCGTCAGAATATTCAAGAGGAAGTGCACCGAGTGAAACCGATAGAACATCAACTCCGTCACTAATTGCAGCTTCAAAGCCAGCTACAATATCGGCCATAAAACACGAACCATACAACGCTGGAGGCCAACATACTTTATAGGCAGCAACACGGGCTTTAGGGGAACCCCCTTTTGCAGTGCCATTACCATTCCCAAAAAAGCTTACTCCATCAACGAAATTGCCTCCAGCTGTGGATAAGGTGTGTGTTCCATGCCCATCATCGTCCCTTGTTGTTTCATAGCTTGAGTTGAGAGGTTTAGGTTTCACGACGGATAAATATCCTTTGTTGAAATATCGTGCTCCAATCAGCTTCCTGCATTTAAAACCTTCAATTTTACATCTATGTTATAGGTATCAATACAAGCATTTGATACAATGAATAGCTAGAACACAAACAGGACAAGGATAGATCTATTATTATTTTTATATAAGAAAATTGAGAAATCAATGAGTCTATGCATTTGCATGCTTGGAAATAAGAGATTTGATGGTAGGGACCTGTTGCAACGAAAGTTGGAGCCACCTTCACAATTTCCCTTCCATCTTTTTGGGATAGGTCCATATCCTTCATCACTGAAACTCTTTGACTCTGGCCAAACACCTGTATTGATTCCAATTACAATAAGAAGAGGTACCCAAATTATTACAAAAGTTGTCAAATGTCCAAGAACTTATGAGAGGGAAACAAGTCCAACCAGTGTCAATGTTGCCAATGATCGTAGATTCACCAAAACTTGAAAGGTTCCAAAGTGAGTTTGAAGGAATTCCACCATCATTCTCAACTCCAAGAAAGTTCCATGATCGTGTTGTGTGCAGTTTTAGTCCTTTGTTTTCATATATTGATATCACATCAGGATGCTCTAAAAAAAGAGAAAACACTATATTATTAAAATAGAAAATCTAGGCTGGCTTTATAAGAAAGTTTTGGAACTAAATATTGAGTATGATTTATTAAGAAAGATAATCATTATCAAATAATATGATAGCCATCGTCATAGATATGGATGAATCATTTTACTTGCTATATCTTCTGCAACATTTTGATCCAGAACCGCGGCAAAGCCATTGATATTTCTATTGTATGAGTAAAAGATTGCTTCCTTAGCTGCTTCATTGCTGTACTTGGAAACAAAAACATAAGAGCGTAAATGAATAGTGAGAGTTCAACAAATCTACCCTACATGATTTGATACTAAAAGATTCACCTTCCTAACACGGATCCAAGTAGATTGTAGTGAGTTTGTGTTGCAAGTTGAAGATCAAGAGCAGAAGGATTCAAGCCATGTGAATGTGATCCCAAGTAAACAATATAAGACTGCACCAACATAAACAAAACATTTCAACGTCTAAATCCCCGTTGATATAAACATTAAAAAGCATTTATAAGCGATGATTGAGTAACCTTCTTGGCTGCAATGGTAGATGTTTGTAAAAGAGCAAAAAGAAAGAAGGGGAGAAGTAATGGAGGAAGATTGAAGGCCTCCATTTCTTTTTCTCTCAAAATAATTGTTTCGTTAAAATGTTATGTTATACTTTCACTTCCTTAGTGCCTTTTTATAATGTTGATCAATGTTTTATGATTGGACTCAGATTTGGGGTTTCATTTTTATGTATAGAAAGTGATGAAGAAATCTTCCATTTGAAGAGAACAGAGAAGATTATAACTCCAAATGGGAGAAATTCATGGTACTTTAAAGAAATTAGTTTGGTAAGGAAATGAAAATGATTTAATAACACACCCTGCACCAAAAAGGTAGAATCCAAGTAAGAAATATATTAGACTTGAGTAGAAAATTAAGATGATATAGTTGTTATACCAATCCAATTAATCCTAGAAGGTCGAAACTCTTCTTGACCTTCTATCGAGTACTCAGTTTTCCATACTTTCAATTTGACTCGTGCAAAAGAGATACACCACCGTAATGAGACTGTTAGTCAAGCCTTTTGTGTAGTTAGAAACCATTTATTGTGGGATTCTAGGCATCTTGACTTTGATAAATCTTTAAAGGGTTTTCAAATTGTTAGAAGGAACTTACTTTCCAAAATGATCTTTCTGCGTCTATAAATAAATGTTTGATTATGAAGAATACTTGTCACAACTCGAGTTTTAAGGCTACAAAACCCAGATCAAGAATAAAATGATGAAAGCGAATATAAATAAGAATATAATAAAATAAAATAAACCATAAAATTAAAATAAATTAAGAAAAAGAGCACTCCATTAAAATACTAAATTATATCTATTATAAGACCCTAGTATTCAAATTTATGACAAATGAGGAAAATGAGATTCAATACAATTATAAATAAATAAAAAAAAATACAAAAAACTCAAACACAAAGATGGACTGACGTTCTGAAATGTTTCTCTCTGTGACCGCATAGCTCTCGAATACTTTTCCATGGATTTGTAAGTTTCGAACACTTGAAAAAGGAAGGAGAAAGAGGGTGTGTATAAAAATATACCCAATAAACAACTTAGTCGTAGGCTTTCATCGCATCCTTAACCTAATAGGGGACCACAAGCTTTACTCTCAACTCTAGGTGAAGAGCTGTTGTTGTTCACAGACTTGAGTAACTAGTTTAGCCTATGCAGTACTCTATATCTGTGGCTTAGGTGCTACCTTAAAGAACTCTCTCTATTAGGTGGGGATAACATGGTGAGTGCTAGCCTATTCGTCAACCATGGAAGGTTAGTTGGCAAACTTGTCTGGTCATGTAGTCACTCAAGGTTAGGGGGAGCGACCCCCAATACGTGCCAGGTCATTAACGACCTGCATGATCAATGCCTACCCATAGGAAAAATCCATCATGCAAGCTAATCCAAGTGAACTATCCAGTTACACGACCCTCACCAACCTTACGCCTAGCTCAACAATATCGTACCAAAGTGAAATGGGAAGTAGAAGTTCTACAGACATTGTACCGACTACTATGGGCCTAGGTGGCTACATTTATTTCGAGGTTGTCATGATGGTCTTTTAGGTCTCCCAGAGTAGTTTAGAGGGCTTGACATGGATTCATGTCTCCAGGTTTCTAAATTTTGACTACTTGAGTCTTGTTCGGTCGGAAGCAGGTCAGGAGCACTAGGGCTACACCCTATGATCGTCTCCGATGGTTCTCTAATGTGCTTGGACTACCGGAGGCATTCCATCCAAGGTATTGTCTAACCAAACTAACCCTCCCACCTTATTCTTATTCTATTTTCGCTATTTACGATAGGGAGAATCACACATTCAATCACTTGTAGTTATTGTACTGTAAAGCATGCATATAGTCACAGATGCTCTACGGGATGATAACATCTATCAATTACTCGAAGTGAAGATATACAAATTTTCATCCTCTGGTTTAGTACAATTATGTACAAGCAATAGAAAAACAATTTAGTTATGCGACTAACAAAGAGTGAATATTCTCATGCTTATCCAATCGTTCTAGACTTAGGTCATACCAAATCTATCGACCTAGGATTTAGTTTTAGTATTGAGAGGAGGAGTAGCGAGACCTTACGGGAGAGGAGTGAAACAGTAGAGTAGCAGTGAGACCGAGAGGAGTTAGGCATGGGGAAAGGAGTTAGGCAGGGACAGGAGTTTACAGTTAAAGAATCAATCCATAGCGCCATAGGTGAAAGACAAGAAAAAGAAGAAATACGGTTTTAACTTAATCCACTAATGTCATCATTTTAACGTCTCATTAAATTTTTAATAAAGAATTTCAGTTTACTATTTGATTAGATATTATATATTTTCTATAATCTAGAATATAGAAAATATATAATAAAATAAAAAATCAATAAAAACATTTTCGTTTATTGGGGCGATGGGACCTTTTTTCTTCAACCAATGTGAGTTCCCACAAGGGAATGGGCTTTCCCGAGACCGCCTCGTCTATGTACTCGGCCCCTCTCTTGAAGATGTGCGCGCGATATGAGAAAAAAGAGCAAGTTAGTCAGTGTGCCTGAAGGTCTATCGTATCAGTATTTACTTATCAAGACCCCACGCCCTGTGAATCACTTCTCAAAAGGCCTTTGAGGAATGAGCCGCTAAGATCAAATGGAATTCTAGCAGTGGCCGGTCAGTCTGACTAATGCCTTAGAATCAACTACATTATTAGCTAATAGATCAGTAGGCTCCTCAAGCCTCAGAAAGAGAAGGCAGACTTCAGCATGTATGTGTTACCAAGCGATCCCAACAAATATTACTTTCTAGAATTCATATGGTTACTTATTTAGATGACGAATACTTTCCCGAGCTAGCCTTTTTACATGTTAGGAGTTCCAAAATTTATGAAATTTCTGTGTACGATCTCCAAGTGTGAAAATAATAATAATAAAAAAATAAAATAAAAACCAACTTTGTGAATGGAAATTTTTCCATAATTTTGGATTTGAATTTTTTGCTTATTATGAACTTTCTAAAAAAAGTACAAACATAGTTGTATGTTAGAAAGATTTTGGAGAGGAAATTTGTCGACTAAATAAGGTTTTTTCATGCTGGGGAAGGATTATGATAAAATTAATATTGTATTGGAAAATTAGTAAGGGAACTCTTTTACAAGGATAAAATAGTAATTTTGGAGACTTCATGTGACTTAAAAGATGAAATAAAAAAATAAATAAAAATAAAAGGTAAAATGAAATAAAAGATAAAATTTAAATTGAAATAAAGTCAAACCCGACCAATTATAAGACCTTATAATTCAAAATATTATGAACTAGAAAATGGGATTGAAATACAATTATAAAACAAAATACAAAATACTTTAAGATATACAAATAGACTAAGGCTCCAGAACTACGACGGTACAAAAAGATTCGTAGTCGCCGAAAAATGCATGATTTCCCACGCCTCGCACGAGATCTCGCATCTTCAACCAACCCACGACCTAGAAAGGAACTCCCATGCAACAACTCGATCACAAACAACCCACTTTCCTTTTGAGAACGTGTGAACACCGAGAGGGAGAGATAGCGAACTAACCTTTTTTTCCTTAGACTACAACTCCAGCGAGATAGAAATAGTCGATCCAACGCCTGTGATCGACGCCCCGAGTACACAAAAGGTAAGCCACTTGCGTATCGTACTAATTCATCATGTTTTGCCTTCGTGACTAGTGAGATTCGTGTAATGAAAAACTAAGATATCAATGGATTTGCATTTGTAGGTACATAGAAGAGGTTGTGACGTAGAAAGTCATAGCCGATGGAAGTTGAACGAACGAGCAATGGAGAAGAAACTAAAAGGTCGTAGGAGGAGAGAGAAAAGTAGACTAAGGGAAATTCGTTAAAGATCATGTATTTGTTTAGATTGCTGTCAATTAGTATCTAATTAAATCTGGGGAGTTACATTTAGTTTTGATTTGATTAGATTTTGTTTTGATTTGTTTACTGGTTCTTTTACCATATTTTCTGCCGATTTTTTTGGTAGATTTTCTAAATATCTTTTTGTATTCTATCTATATATATGTATAGAGTATTCTTCAATCTTCTCATCAACCATTCAATAACTCAGTCTTTCACTAACAATGGGTATCAGAGCAATCTTCTTAAGGGACCTGTGAGATCAAAATGGGAGGCGAATCCAGTTTTTCCGCTGTTGCACCACCAGTTTTCGATGGAGACAATTATCAAATGTGGGCAGTTCGTATGGAGACTTATTTGGAGACTTTTGATCTTTGGGAAGAAATAGAAGAGGATTACGAGGTCTCTCCACTTCCAGCAAATCCTACTGTAGCACAAAAGGAAAAGAAGATAAGAAAATCAAAGGCAAAAGCTTGCCTATTTGCAGTTGTATCTCAAATGATTCATGCGAATAATGTCCCTCAAAACAGCAAAGGAAATTTGGGATTATCTCAAGGCTGAATATGAAGGAGATGAGAGGATTCGTGGAATGAAAGTCCTAAATTTGATTAGGGATTTTGAGTTGCAGAAGATGAAGGAGTTGGAGTCGGTGAAAGAGTACTTTGACAGACTTCTCAGCATTGCCAACAAGGTGAGATTGCTTGATTCTGTTTTAAATGATTCCAAGATCGTTGAAAAGCTGCTAGTCACTCTTCCAGAGAAGTTTGAAGCCACCATTACTACTCTAGAACACCAAAGACTTGTCAAAGATTTCTCTTACAGAGTTCTTGAATGCTTTACAAGCACAAGAGTAAAGGAGGTCTATGAGGCAAGAAGGGGAGATTGAAGGTACTTTACTTGTTAAGCATCAAGACAGCAGCAGGTATAAAAACAACAAAAATTTCAAAAATCAATTGACGTATGGAGATTCATTTGCCAATTATCAGAAGACAAAAGGAGGAGGTTTCAAAAAATCCTATCCACCTTGCCGCCATTGTAAGAAGAAAGGTCATCCACCATACAAGTGTTGGAGAAGACCTGACGCCAAATGCTCCAAATGCAATCAACTTGGACATGAAGTTGTGATCTGTAAAGTCAAAGATTAGGTGAAAGAAGTAGATGCACAGTAGTTGGTCAAGAAGAAGAAGAAGATCAATTGTTTATGGTCACTTCTTCCTCAGGCAAAGAATCAAGCGAGAGCTGGTTGATTGACAGTGGGTGCACAAATCACATGACATATGACAAGGAGTCTTTTGAGAAATTAAGAGACATTGAAGTCAAGAGAGTGAGGATTGGCAATGGTGAACACTTGGACGTCAAGGGAAAAGTCACAATAGCTATAACAAGCTATGAAGGTACAAAATTTATTCCAGATGTTTTATTTGTACCTAAAATTGATCAAAATCTGTTAAGCGTTGGTCAGTTACTTGATAAAGGCTATAAAGTGTTGTTTGAGAATAAGCAGTGATTGATCAAAGATGCTAGTGGCAAAGACTTGTTCGATGTCAAAATGGAAGAAAAAAGCTTTGCTCTAAATCCGACGGCCTTTATATCCAGAGTTAGTGCCACTGAGATTTGGCACAAAAGACTAGACACTTTCATCATCGAGGTTTGCTTCAGATACAATCAAAGAAGCTGGTAGAAGAACTCTCTAACATTGATGAGGACATGCCTCCTTGCCGTACTTGTAATTTTGGGAAGCAACATAGGCAACCCTTTTCTAAACTGGCATGGAGAAGTTCGAAAAAATTGCAGCTGGTTCATACTGAGTTTTGTAGTCCTCAGCGAACACCATCATTAAATGGTAATCTTTATTACATTGCTTTTAATAAATATCTAACAAGAATGTGTTGGATATGCTTGCTAAAACAAAAGTCAAAAGTTGCGGGTATATTTTGGAAATTCAAAGCCAAAGTTGAGAATGAATGTGCCTGCTTGATTCAGACTATAAGATCAGATAATAGCAAGGAATACACTTCAGAAACTTTTAACCGGTTTGTGAAGAGGTTGGAATTGAACATCAATTGACAATACCTTACACTCCTCAACAAAATGACGTCACTGAAAGGAGGAATAAATTCATAATGGAGATGATGAGATGCATGCTTCATGAGAAGGATCTTCCAAAACGTTTTTGGGGAAAAGCAACAAACACTATTATGTGCTTGCAAAATCGAATTTCAACAAAAGTTGTGAAGGACCCGACACCATTTGAAGTTTGGTATGGTTACAACCTTCTTTAAAGTTCGTTAGAGTATTTGGGTGTTTTTGCTTCATTTACATTCCACAGGTCAAGCGTGATAAGCTTGACAAAAAGTCAGAAGTTGACATCTTTGTTGGCATGTTAGAAGAGTCTGAAGATGAACGACTAAAAGAGTCTGAAGATGAACAACAAGATGCTTTGGTTGATGATGCACCTATTAGAGGAGGAGCTTTCAATGATCGAGAAAAACAAAATCTGGGAGTTGGTTGATCGACTTCTAAACAGAAAGATAATTGGAGCAAGATGGGTGTTCAGAAAAAAGCTTGGAGTTCACAGCATCTAAACAAGGAGGAGTGTTAAAGATCATGGATTTGTTTAGATTGCTGTCAATTAGTATCTAATTAAATCTCCGTTAGGAGTTAGATTTACTTTTGTTTTGATTTGATTTGATTTGATTTATTTACTGGTTTGTTAGCAGATTTTTTAGGTAGATTTTCTAAATATCTTTTTGTATTCTGTCTATAATTCAATCATCTCATCAATCATCCAATCAATCCCTCTTTCACTAACAGAATTGCGGGTCTTGTCGGATCCAGATTCGGAGCATACTAGAACGCTCGAACCAGCAACCTGTCTGCAAGCCTCAGCCCAAGCACATTGTAGCAACCCAGATGATTTTGTTGTTATTTAAGGTAATTAAGGTCAATATGACCCGTTTTCTTAGTTTTAAATTAAATTAAGTTATGAATTTGACTTTAATAAGGCCATTGAGGGAATATTTAACTAGGCGAAGACATAAAGTGAGAAACAACTCAAAGAATGAGACCAAACTAAGTTGAAAAGAAAACGTTGACAAAGGTCACTTACTTGTATGAGTACAGATGCATACACTATGATGATGATTATCATCATGCCTTTCATGATATTTGAGGGTTATCAACATAGTCGACTTGGTAAACCAACATAATCAGCCTAATACGAAAGCAACCTGTGATTACAACCCGTGATCCGTGCATGACTCACACCTCAACCTGAAAGGATTTGCATATGCAACGACTCTCCATTGTGCCATGTGGCACACCTACAGCGCAACACATCCCTCAGCTCAGATGGCTCAAATTGCTAGGCTGGTTCCAGCGAATCCGCAGCTCTGTTCTTTGTTTATCAGCTTGGAATTCCATTTTTAGCCCAATTTCCACCATTATGACCCTCTTGAACTTGTGTTTTACCCTAATTAAGGTAATTGAGGTAAGTTTAATATCGTATTTCACAAATTTTAGTTGGAATTATATCAAAATTATGAAATATTAATGAAAAGTGACGAACGATCTAATATAAAACGACAACCGGCCATAACTTGGAATGCTTTCAAGGAGTGGAAGCTAACGTAATAAAATTAGGGAGAATGCCGGCTAAGACCAACCAAGTAAGTGGCCCTACCGTTGTTAAGTTATAAATTGAATGTTGTATAGTGACACATGCTTGCGGTTTCACACATGTCATAAACCATATATGTAGACCGTTATGAAATAAATACGTAACTGCAATGCGATGTGATTGTTATGTTGTATTCGATGGATTGATATGTTGTATGGTATGATATGTTATGATGTGATTTATTGAGTGCTCGGGATTTGTTATGTGACTGTTATGATATATGATGTGTGAGAATGTTTGCTTAATTCACCACACAACGGTGTGAAAGTTATCTATTTATAATTAAATAAATTGCAAGGATATGGGAAGAGTAATAAATGGAAAGATACCTATGGTAAGAGATATTTGTCATTCTAATAAAATATCAAATATGATATATATAGTTAACTATAGTTTAGTACTAAATTTCCTTCACACCCCCCGCAAGCTGAACATCGGATTTGAACGAACGTGAAACTTGGATCTGAAAAATTTAAACAAAGGTCGAGAAACACTTTTCGTGAAGAAGTCGATAACTTGCTTCGGAGGAGGCGTAGAGAAAGACTTTCTTGGCCATCGAAAACTGCAGAGGGATGGTCGCTCAGCAGCGATGTTGCCTTGGCTTCGACGAGAATATGTTTAACCCATGAAGAGAGATCGTCGCTCAGCGACAATGATGCCTTGGCTCTGGTGAGAATATGTCTATCCCATGCACGATATGATATAATAAAATATCAAATACGATATATATGGTAAACTATAATTTAATACTAAATATCTTCAACAATATGATATATATATATATATATATATATGATATTTGCCTTATAATAAAATATCAAATATGATATATATGGTAAACTATAATTTAGTACTAAATATCCTCAACAATATGTTATATGCACGATATGGAATGTTATGTCTGAAAGCATGAAAATGTTATGATATGACTTATATGTTGCATGCATGATATGATATGATTGACATGTAAAACGACAACTAACATGAAATATAACTCCGGCATATGTATGAAAGTTATGATAAATGATAAGATAAATATTATGAAAAATGTAATATGAAAAATATGCTAGCACGGTTGTACTAAGGATAAAAAAAAAGGGAAAGATATAGGACCTCATGTATTATTGTGTGTTCATGCATCGAGGGACACTGCTATTCCTTCACGATATTACAAACGCATACGCTACTAGGCAGGAAAACGATCATTATGTTTGACATAGTGTTGTTGTGTCGTGACGATCGCTACTTCTAACGGGTGTCCAGCATCAACAGCTCCCAGAGTATGCTCGCCCGACCAGAAAGGGGCCCAAGAGGTGTGCGAACCGACTGGTAGGTTCATAATCACACGTGTAGGCCATGTGTAGGAAATTAATTACACATCCAAGTTGCTCGTTAGGATAGTCGCCATAAGAAAACAAACTGTTATGATTGGTCTCATGATGCATTTTTATGTCGTTGCATCATAATCTCGATAAGGAGTCGATTACTAAGTATTTCTTAAAATACTTAAGCCACGTGCTATTCTATTTTTCAGGTAATGGCAAGATGCACTTGTAAGGGGAAGCGTGGTATCACAATCCTAAAACTGTGGCACATGCTTAAGATAGATTTATATTTGAATTTTAGTAGACTATTGGTTAGTATATGTTAATTGCATTTTCATTTAGTAGCTGTAGGTTAGTACAGGGCATTTCATTTTTGTATGGTTTCTTCATTTTACTTCTATTGGTATTAGTTTTATTCGAAAGTAATAAATGAAGCATGCAATTTTAAGGTTGATTTTATTATAAAGTATCAATAGAGTTCATTCTGCATTAAATGTTTATGAGCGACTTTAGGTTAAGTAGAAAATTTAAGGTCGTTACGTAAAATCAATCGATACAAATATATAGACATATACGATATAATTTTATTTGCCCAATACAATATACTATATTTAAACATGGTTCGATAATTACCTAAATATTTGTATTAAATAGTGTCAAGAACATAGCTAGTGTTTCATGCCCATCATTGTCCCTTACTGTTTTATAGCTTGAGTTGAGAGGTCCGACAATGGATGCATACCCTTTGTTGAAATATCATGCTTTAATCAGCTTCTTGCATTTAAAATACTCACTTTTACATCTATGTTACACGTACTTATAGAAGCATTTGATACAATGACTAGCTAAGATAGAGCTATTATCATTTTTATATAAAAATAAAATTTAAAAGTTGATGAGTTTATACATTTCATGATTAAAAACATAAATGTAAAATAAATGTCTAAAAATATATATATGAACTAAAATAAATGTCTAATGGTTTTTAAACTTGTAAATTTATATTTTATTCTTAAACTTTAGAAATTATTTTAAGTTCCTCCAACTTAAAATTCAATTTTGATTATTCACACATTTGAGGTTTATTTAAAATTCACGAACTTACCCGACAATAAATTGAATGTTCAAAGTTCTATTAGACATAAAATTTAATTTTATATCTAATAGATCAATTAATTTTTAAATATCTGAATATGTCTTAAGACTCTATTAGATATCAAATTGAATGTTCCAAACTTATTACACATATTAAAAGTTTTCTCGACACAAAAAGTTAAAGATTCAAATACAATGCTTTTTAAATGTCAAAAATATCTTAAACATAAGCATGAAAATTTAGGAACTATACTTTAATTTAACCAGAAAAAATAGATTTAAGTAATTTTGCTTTAAAAATATTATGCGTTTATGTGTCTATTTAGTATCGGTAACAATGATTCTATATGCATCTAACGAATGTGTCCAATTGTTTGTCTATTATGCTAACAAAATTGTCAAATACGTTAGTCAAATGAATGCGTCTGTGTTTCTTAACATAAAAGAATTAAATAAAGGCAAAGTAACACTAAGAGATTTGATCTTAGGGACCTATTGCAATGAAATTTGGAGCCACCTTCACAACTTCCCTTCCATCTTGTTGAAATAGGTTTGTATCCTTCGTCACTAAAGCTCTTTGATTCGGACAAAACACCTATATTGATCCCAATTACCATAAAATAGGTACCCAAATTACACAAATTATTACAAAAGTTGTAGAATGTCCAAGAATTTATAAGAGAAAAATAAGATTGACATGTGCAAAGTTGCCAATATTGTAGATTCACCAAATCTTGAAAGGTTCCAAAGTGAGTTTGAAAGGAATTCCACCGTCATTCTCAACTCCACCAAAATTTCATGGTCAAGTTAATGTGTAGTTTTAGTCCTTTGTTTTTATATATTGATATCACATCACATCATGATGCTCTAAAGAAAAAAAATGAAAAAAACACCATATTGTTAAATTAGAATAACGAGGTGGGCGTGATAATTATTTGACCTTTGAAAACTGAAAACTAAAAAAAAAAAAAAAAATTTGTTTTTGAAATTTTTCTATTAGAATTTCAATGTTTTTATAAAAATATGTAATCCAATAGACTAGGAACAAACTAGTATGATTTTACTAGGAAATGAAATCATCACCCAACAAAATGATGGGCATAGTTTAGAAAGGGATGAATTCGTAAAGATATTGATATTTCTATTCTATGATTAAAATATTACTTCCTTCCCTGCTTCATTGTTGTAATTAGAAACATAAATATAAGAATGGAAATCAAGAGTGAGAGTTATCATTTGAAACTAAAAGCTTCACCTTCCTAACACCCTCTAAGTAGACTGTAGTCAGTTTGTGTTGCAAGTTGGAGATCAACAACATAAGGATTCGACTCAAGTGAATGTGATCCAAGTAAGTGATCATATTAAAAGGCATTTAGAAGTTATCAGGTGGATGTTTGCAAAAGAGCAAAAGGAAAGAATGGCAGAAGTAAAGGAGGTAGATTGAACGCATCCATTTCTTTTTCGGTAAGAATAATTGCTCATTAGATGTATATTCTTTTCACAACAACATAATAGAATTAAAAAGTATAGTGCTTAAGGTTCCGAGTCCAAGAAACCCTCCCTTCAAGTTGTTATTTCTACTTCATTTATTTGTTTCGGTATATTTCGACCGTGGATCAAAACCAACAATTGTATCGATCCAAGGCAAATGATCCACTTTGTTTTAGTGTAAGAACAACGATCAACATCTATCGACCAATGTATATTACATCCTGAGTTTGCAGAGCAATATTATTAGACTTGACCAAATGACCGAACAAGGAAGTAGAATGAAGTTAGTTGGCTCGTTTATCAAGATATTCGATAGAAACGAAGCCTTGTCGATGAATGTAAAATCGTCACAAAACTGCCGGTATAAGATACAAATAAAAGACCTTCAACATCTTTCAGACCTTAGCACTGGAAGCAAGAAAGAGAAGAAGAAATCAGTGAGTCAAGAGAAGAAGGAACAGAAGAACAAAGCTAAGAAAAACCAACGAACCTAGCTAAGAATAAATCGAAGGCCATTTCAATTAAGAAAGAGCAACCTACAAGTCAGTGTACTTCATTGGACTTACCGTCTCAATCAAAGAGGCCCGGAGGCAGACCTAAAAAAAACCAAATTCCAACAATAACAAGGTTGAAAGCTAATATCCTCCTCTACATTTTACTTGAAGCCGTTCAAGGTAGGAAACTTCAAGAAATTAACTTTTTTTTATTTAGAAAAAGAAAAGGAAAAAAAAATCTATTATCATTAAACTGTGAAACTGAAAATAAAAATTCAATTAGTGAGATAAAACAAGCTAAACTCGACCCAACTCATGTGTTTCTTTCACTGCCTCCTTAATATCACAAAAATTGGACTGCTAACACGATGCTTCCCATCAGACCACACAAGTTTTCCAAAAACATACCCATCAGTTTGATTATTTGGCACCCTCCTCAACACAACTTTGAAATCCTTCTCTTCATCAGTTTTGGTGAACTTTAAAGTACTTGGGTCTACTGAAACTGAAACTCCTGGCGGTGCCTCGACTTGGGCGACATACGTACCTGGACTTCCCACATTTTTTACTCTTCTTTTGATCTCTACTACCTCTGATTTCAGATTATTCATCGAGATTGATGGGTAGTTCAAATCTGTTACTTTGAATGACTTTGAGCAAACAAATGAAGTATCACTAGTGAATAGTTTCATTAGTGTTTTATTGTAGCCACGGGCACATAGGAAGTTCAAGTAGTCTTGGGTGGAGAGGTCGTAAACAAGGCCAGGATCTGCTGCTTTGTTTGGTTGGACATGGCCGGCACCATAGGCCAAGGGGTTTACTTTCTCCTTTTCTGGGTTTAGTATTGGATTTAAGTCATTGGCTTTGGTTTCAGCTGCAAAACAAAACCATTAGCTTACCAGATTTAAGTTAAAATGAAAATCTGATAAATAATGTATCTTACTATTCATTATTTGAAAAATTACTAGTTTAATTAGTTTACTAAAAAAAAATTCATGATGGACCTGTAGTCATGATTGCAGATCTGATAGCTGCTGGGCTCCATTTTGGATAAAGGGTTTTGAGAAGGCCAACGATACCAGAAATATGGGGACATGACATAGAAGTGCCTGATAATACAGTATATAGAATCTGACGTTTATCAAAAGGTGAACCAGTTGGTGATGCTTCGTCAGAGAAAGCCGCTAGTATATTCACACCTGGTGCCGTTATATCTGGCTGGAAATTAAAAAGAAAAATGGAATACTTCAAATTTTGCGATGGTTAGCCGTTGACACATTGAACTTTATACTATAAAATTACTCAACACATATATCTTACCAACCTTGAGTATTGAGGGCTCAACTGGGTTAGGACCTCTTGACGAGAATGAAGCCATAATTGGTGCTGGTTTGATTCCCGACTCAGTCTTCACGCGAGTTATGTAAGCCATTGGACTTCTGATTCAACCACAAAACTTGACGTATAAGTTACAACTTTAAAGTATAATAGATTTTCAACTTAAAAAAGTATGTTTAATAGATTCATAATTCCTAAGTTCTTAGTATATGTTCATCCGATCATAAAGTTTAAAAGAGTTCGAGAATAAACGTGGAAGTTTATAGAATAAGATGGAGTAATTACTTAGTAGATTGGATGTATTGGTCGATTGACTTCCTATCCGTGTAGCTTATATGTGCAGCAGGAAGTAAGTGTGCAGCTGGCAAAAGTTCATC
>NW_019268598.1:172090-183751 GCF_002738365.1 Cucurbita moschata | reverse complement strand
TAGTGAATAGTTTCATTAGTGTTTTATTGTAGCCACGGGCACATAGGAAGTTCAAGTAGTCTTGGGTGGAGAGGTCGTAAACAAGGCCAGGATCTGCTGCTTTGTTTGGTTGGACATGGCCGGCACCATAGGCCAAGGGGTTTACTTTCTCCTTTTCTGGGTTTAGTATTGGATTTAAGTCATTGGCTTTGGTTTCAGCTGCAAAACAAAACCATTAGCTTACCAGATTTAAGTTAAAATGAAAATCTGATAAATAATGTATCTTACTATTCATTATTTGAAAAATTACTAGTTTAATTAGTTTACTAAAAAAAAATTCATGATGGACCTGTAGTCATGATTGCAGATCTGATAGCTGCTGGGCTCCATTTTGGATAAAGGGTTTTGAGAAGGCCAACGATACCAGAAATATGGGGACATGACATAGAAGTGCCTGATAATACAGTATATAGAATCTGACGTTTATCAAAAGGTGAACCAGTTGGTGATGCTTCGTCAGAGAAAGCCGCTAGTATATTCACACCTGGTGCCGTTATATCTGGCTGGAAATTAAAAAGAAAAATGGAATACTTCAAATTTTGCGATGGTTAGCCGTTGACACATTGAACTTTATACTATAAAATTACTCAACACATATATCTTACCAACCTTGAGTATTGAGGGCTCAACTGGGTTAGGACCTCTTGACGAGAATGAAGCCATAATTGGTGCTGGTTTGATTCCCGACTCAGTCTTCACGCGAGTTATGTAAGCCATTGGACTTCTGATTCAACCACAAAACTTGACGTATAAGTTACAACTTTAAAGTATAATAGATTTTCAACTTAAAAAAGTATGTTTAATAGATTCATAATTCCTAAGTTCTTAGTATATGTTCATCCGATCATAAAGTTTAAAAGAGTTCGAGAATAAACGTGGAAGTTTATAGAATAAGATGGAGTAATTACTTAGTAGATTGGATGTATTGGTCGATTGACTTCCTATCCGTGTAGCTTATATGTGCAGCAGGAAGTAAGTGTGCAGCTGGCAAAAGTTCATCCCCAATATCCTCGTAATTAACAAGAATTATCCCAACCGCACCTGCTTGAGCAGCCACATAACTTTTGGCCATAGAGTCGCCCACATTAACGCAAACTACAATTTTTCCTTTTACCTTTTTAGGATCAAGAGTCCCTTTCTCACATGTTTGGCTACAATATCACAATAATTTTTTGTTAATATTATATGGCTACCTAAATTTATTCGATAGAAAGATGCCAATTAAATTATATAAAACAATCTTAAATTTTAAAATAGATTTAAATAATGTTCTTACATCTTTAAAAATTTTATTTTAACCCTCCTCCAAAATTGTTAACGTAAAAATAGGAGAATATAACATAACATCATTTTTAACTTTAAAAAAACATGATTAAATTAAAAACATACTTACGCATCGTAAGTAGAGACATTATCGGATTTTGCATCTAAAGAACGGATCAGCGGATAGAACTTATTAGCTGGCAATATTTGATTAGAAAGACTTTCACCCTGAGATAGACAATGAAAAATTATTTAAGACAATATAAACGTAGTACATAGAAATAAACTTAATCGATAAATATAGAGACACGTATACGAAAAAAATTTATATGCCTAATGCAATTAACCATGTTTAAAAATGGTTCGATTCTTACCTAAATATTTTTATAAATAGGATCGAGAACATGACTATATAGTACTAACAAGTTTCGGATAGAGTACCTTCAAGCGCATCTTGTTTCCCAACACCACGTAAGTGGTAAAAAGCCTATCAATTGTGCTAGCTCCCACAGTTATCATCCATGGTGCGACATTTGAGACTATGCTTTCAATTGGTCCTGAATTTCCAGCCGAACAAACAACAGTGATGCCATTCTTCACAGCATGGAAGGACATTATAGCCATTAGATCGTTAGAAAATTCAGTAGCATCTCCACCGAGTGAAACTGATAGAACATCAACTCCGTCACTAATGGCAGCTTCAAAGCCAGCTACAACATCGGCGATAAAACACGCACCATCCAACGTTTGAGGCCAACATACTCTATAGGCGGCAACAAGGGCTTTAGGGGAACCGCCTTTTGCAGTACCATAACCATTTCCAAAAATGTTTACTCCTTCAACGAAATTGCCTCCGGCTGTGGATAAGGTGTGTGTTCCATGCCCATCATGGTCCCTTGCTGTTTCAAAGGTTGAGTTGAGAGGTTTAGGTTCCACGATGGATATATATCCTTTGTTGAAATATCGTGCTCCAATCAGCTTCCTACATTTAAAATCTTCAATTTCACATCTACGTCACACATATCAATACAAGCATTTGACATAATGAGTAGGTTAGATCTATCATCGTTTTCATATAAGAAAATTTGATGAATTTATGCATTTGTATGCTTGGAAACATTCCTAATTTTTTTTTCTATATATATATATATGAACTAGAAGTAGTGTCTAATTTAAACTTTTAGTTTTGTATCATTTTTATTAAACTTTGAAAAGTATGTTGAAAATTTAATTTCTTGTTTAATAGATCATTGAAACATTTGACATTTATTTAAAATTCACGAACCTACAAGACAATAAATTAAATATTTAGAGTGCTATTAGACATAAAATTTAATTTTATATCTAATCGATCAATTCGTTTTTAAACATCTGAATATGTCTAAAGCCAATTAGACATAAAATTTAATTTTATATCGATCCATTCGTTTTTAGACATCTGAATGTCTAAAGCCTATTAGACATAAAGTTAAAGTTCAAATATAATACTTTTTAAAGAGATATCTTAAACGTAAGGGTGAAAGTTTAGGAACGGTAGCTACAAATGTTAGATTAATATTCACTTTAACAACTATTATGTTCAAATGAAGGTGTCAAATACGTGCTTAATACATTAGTCAAATGAGGTGTATGTATTTCTTAACATAAAAGAATTAAATAGAGGCGAAGTAACAATAAGAGGGACCTGTTACAACGAAAGTTGGAGCCACCTTCACAACTTCCCTTCCATCTTTTTGGGATAGGTCCATATCCTTCATCACTAAAGCTCTTTGATTCTGGCCGAACACCTGTATTGATCCCAATTATAATAAGAAAATGTACTCAAATTAGTACAAAAGCTGCCAAATGTCCAAGAACTTATGAGAGAGTAACAAATCCAACCTGAGTCAATGTTGCCAATGATCGTAGATTCACCAAAACTTGAAAGGTTCCAAAGTGAGTTTGAAGGAACTCCACCATCATTCTCAACTCCAAGAAAGTTCCATGATCGTGTTGTGTGCAGTTTTAGTCCTTTGTTTTCATATACTGATATCACATCAGGATGTTCTAAAAAAAGAGAAAACGTCATATTATTAAAATAGAAACACTAGGCTAGCTTTATAACTATTTGACTTTTCAAAATTAAGCTTGCGATTACACCTTACTTCCCACTAACAAAGTTTTGGAAACTAAATATTGAGTATGATTTATTAAGAAAGATAATCATTATCAAATGATATGATAGCCATCGTCATAGATATGGATGAATCATTTTACTTGCTATATCTTCTGCAACATTTTGATCAAGAACCGCAGCAAAGCCATTGATATTTCTATTGTATGAGTAAAAGATTGCTTCCTTAGCTGCTTCATTGCTGTACTTGGAAACAAAAACATAAGAGCGTAAATGAATAGTGAGAGTTCAACAAATCTACCCTACATGATTTGATACTAAAAGATTCACCTTCCTAACACGGATCCAAGTAGATTGTAGTGAGTTTGTGTTGTAAGTTGGAGATCAAGAGCAGAAGGATTCAAGCCATGTGAATGTGATCCCAAGTAAACAATATAAGACTGCACCAACATAAACAAAACATTTCAACGTCTAAATCCCCGTTGATATAAACATTAAAAAGCATTTATAAGCGATGATTGAGTAACCTTCTTGGCTGCAATGGTAGATGTTTGTAAAAGAGCAAAAATAAAGAAGGGGAGAAGTAATGGAGGAAGATTGAAGGCCTCCATTTCTTTTTCTCTCAAAATAATTGTTTCGTTAAAATGTTATGCTATACTTTCACTTCCTTAGTGCCTTTTTATAATGTTGATCAATGTTTTATGATTGGACTCAGATTTGGGGTTTCATTTTTATGTATAGAAAGTGATGAAGAAATCTTCCATTTGAAGAGAACAGAGAAGATTATAACTCCAAATGGGAGAAATTCATGGTACTTTAAAGAAATTAGTTTGGTAAGGAAATGAAAATGATTTAATAACACACCCTGCACCAAAAAGGTAGAATCCAAGTAAGAAATATATTAGACTTGAGTAGAAAATTAAGATGATATAGTTGTTATACCAATCCAATCCAATTAATCCTAGAAGGTCGAAACTCTTCTTGACCTTCTATCGAGTACTCAGTTTTCCATACTTTCAATTTGACCCGTGCAAAAGAGATACACCACCGTAATGAGACTGTTAGTCAAGCCTTTTGTGTAGTTAGAAACCATTTATTGTGCGATTCTAGGCATCTTGACTTGATAAATCTTTAAAGGGTTTTCAAATTGTTATAAGGAACTTACTTCCCAAAATGATCTTTCTACGTCTATAAATAAATGTTTGATTATGAAGAATACTTGTCACAACTCGAGTTTCAAGGCTACGAAACCCAGATCGAGATTTCAATGATGAAAGCAAAAATAATAAAAATAAAATAAAATAATAAAATGCGATAAAATTAAAATCAAATTAAAATCAAATTAAGAAAAAGGGCACTCGATTAAAATACTAAATTACATCTAATTATAAGACGGTACTATTCAAATTTATGACAAATGAAGAAAATGGGTTGAGATACAAGTACAAAAGAAAATACAAAAAACTAAAACACAAAGATGGGCTGACGATACCAAAGTTCCCCTCTGTGACCGCATAGCTCTCGAATACTCATCCATCGATTTGCAAGTTGCAAATACTTGAAAAAGGGAGGAGAAAAAGGGTGTGTATAAAAATATACCAAATAAGCAACTTATTCGTAGGCTCTCATCGCATTCTTGACCTAATAGGAGACCATGGGCTTTACTCTCTGCTCTAGGTGAAGAGCTCTTGTTGTTCTCAAACTTGAGTAACTAGTTTAGCTTATGCAATACTCTGTATTTGTGGTTTAGGTGATACCTTAAACAACTCTCTCTATTAGGTGGGGACAGTATGGTGAATGCTAGCCTACTCGTCATCCACGGGAGGTTAGTTGGCAAACCTGTCCGGTCATGTAGTCGCTCAAGATTAGGGGGAGAGACCCCAATACGTGCCAGCTCATTAACGACCTGCATGATCAATGCCTACCCATTGGAAAAATCCATCATGCAAGCTAATCCAAGCAAACTATCCAGTTACACGACCCTCACCAACCTTACGCCTAGCTCAACAATATCGTACCAAAGTGAAATGGGAAGTAGAAGTTCTACAAACATTGTACCGACTACTATCGGCCTAGGTGGCTACATTTGTTTCAAGGTTGTCATGATGGACTTTTAGGTCACCCAGAGTAGTTTAGAGGGCTTCAGATGGATTCATGTCTCCAAGATTCTCAATTCTGACTACTCGAGTCTTGTTTGGTTGGGAGAACGTCAGGAGAACTAGGGCTACACTCTATGATCGTCTCTCACAATTCTCTAATGTGCTTGGACTACCGGAGGTGTTTCATCCTAGGTATTGTCTAACCAAACTAACCTCACATCTTACTCTTATTCTATTTCCACTATTTACGATAGGGAGAATCACGCATCGAATCACCTGTAGTTATTGTACTGTAAACCATGCATATAGTCACATATGCTCTACAAGGTGATAACATCCATCAATTACTCGAAGCGAAGATATACAAATTTTCATCTTTTGGTTTAGCACAATTAGGTACATGTAATAGAAAAACAGTTGGTTATATCATGTTTAGGCATACAGACTAACAAGAGTGACTATTCTCATGCTTACCCAATCGTCCTAGACTTACCTCAAACCAAATCTATATATCTAAGATTTGGTTTTACTAACATGCATGTGTTAACCAGCGATCCCTACCAATATTATTTTCTAGAATTCGTGTGGTTACTTAGATGACGAATACTTTCCCAAGCTAGCATTTTTACCTGTTAGGAGCTCCAAAATTTATGAAATTTATGTGGAGTATGAAATAATAATAATAAAATAAAATAAAAACCAACTTTGTGGATGGAAATTTTTCCATAATTTTGGATTTTAATTATCATGTATTAAAAATAGAAATTTGATTTCTTGCTTATTATGAACTTTCTAAAAGAGTACAAACATAGTTGTAAAAAAAATTTGAAGAGGAATTTTGACATAATAAAGGTTTTTTTAAAATTAATATTGTATTGGAAAAATAGTTAAGGGAATGGTATATGTAAGGGCATTTTGGAGACTTCATATCTTGGATGTGACTTACAACATGAAATTAAAAAAATAAATTAAAATAAAAAGTAAAATGAAACAAAGACCGCACTATCAAAATTAAATATAAATTAAAGTTCAATTATAAGATAGTGTTGTTCAAAATATTACAACCCCGGAAAATGGGATTGAGATACAATTATAAAACAAAATACAAAATACTCCAAAATGTACAAATAGACTGATGCTCCAAAACTGTAACGGTACAAATAGACTGATGCTTCAAAATATTGCATGATAATCGACGGTTTGTTGTACATTTGGACGACTATAGCTAACTAGCCCAACCATGTAGGGCCAAGGGGTGTGCGAGTCCATCTGATGGGTCAACGCTCGCATGTGTGGGTTTTCAATGATAGATTCCTAATCATGATTGCATGTGTTTGCATTGCCTGACCTAAGCGGTGGATTCACAGTATTTCTTAAAATACTCAAGTAAGGTAAAATCAAGGCACACATGTACGCTTGAGGACGACATTACATCTAAGACCATGGAACGTGCTTAGGGTATATTCATTTATTTTAGTATATCATAGTTTAATATAGGGCAGTGTTATTTTAACATTTTCGTTTGTTTCTTTTTTATTTATTTCGAATATTTCTTTTGTATTGTTTTGAGATCCTTTTTTAAATATATAAGTCCTGAGCATCGTTTTATGAAATCGTCTTAATTGAAGGTTTTCTGCACAAGAAGTTACGTCATACATATAATAGCGACTTTAGGTTAGTTGAAAACAAGGGTCATTATCGTTGGTATAAGAGCTCTAGGTTATAGATTCTGTATCACAGCTCAAGGTAGAGCTCTAGGTTATAGATTCTGTATCACAGCTCAAGGTAGGCTTAGCGTGTTGCTTTCGAGGTAGGCTTGGCGTGTTTCTTAGTCCCACCGCTGATACCCCATCACTATCATGCATAAGATAAGACAAAAAAATGTCATTGATTGCTTATGTATTATTGCTTGGCCACTATTAAATGTAATTCATGAATGAAAATAACATGTGCCCTAGAGTATGATTTATGTTAGCAGGTAATAGACTTAAAAAAAAGTATATGTTGGTTTTAGAATCATGTTCCCTAGAGGATGTGGAAAATGACGTCGAAGAAGGAGACGACCCCCCTATTAAAGGAAGGGGTAGAGGTAGAGAGAGAGCCTAGCTCGTGAAATCTCCGTAACTTGAATAGACATGGTTGGAATTGACCTCACGAAAAATCTGATATGGCAATCATTCCAGACCATGATGCAAACAATGGTGGCCACCCAGCAAGCCAACAACTCGCAATCTACGCAAGAGGCAAGATATTTACTATATTTCAAGCGGTATGACCTGCGTACCTTTAGCGGAACTGCGGGGTACCCAACAGAAACATAGTTATAACTATCGTCAATCAAGACCATTTTCTTATTAATGAACTGTTCGGATGATCAGAATGTGTCATGTGCGTCGTTCATGCTAAAGGACGTAGAATTATGGTGAATGGATAACATAGAAATTCTCAGTCCAGTCGGAAGTATAATATCATGGTCTCGGTTTAAAGAGGTGTTCTCAAACCAGTATTATCTGAAGATAGCTCGGCTCCAAAGACAACGGGAGTTCACCCACCTGACACAAAATAGACGTTTTGTTGATGCTTATGCAAGAGAATTCATGAGGTTGAAACGTTTTGCGCCATCACAGATGGATATAGAATCGAAAATGGCTAAAAGATTCATCATAGTCTTGGATGCAGAATGTAATTTATATTGGAAGCTGGAAGTGCACATTAGCCTTAAGTCCATCCCCATCTTCCTCGTCATTAGCAAGAATCATTCCAACGGCACCTGCTTGAGTAGTCACACAACCTTTGTCCACATTTGCAATGTCCCCTTCAATACATAGTATGCTTAATAATTGTTCAATATGTGTCTAGAATTTATATAAACATCGTTAGACACATAATTATCTAGAGTTAACAAGTGTTAATACGTGTCCAACGAATGTCAGACACAAACATGTTAGTTAAATTAAGGTGTTTGTGTTTCTTAAAAGAGTACCTTATGTATCTCTTGTCTCCGAGCACCATGTAAGTGGTAAAAAGCCTGTCAGTTGTGCTAGCTCCCACGGTTATCATCCATGGTGCGACATTTTCAACCGTGCCTAGAGATGGGAGATGGTCTTGAGTTTCCAGCAGAACAAACAACAATGATGTTGTTCTTCATTGCATGGAAGGATGCTATAGCTATTGGATCATCATAAAATTTTAGAGGACCTTCATCGACAGAACGTCAACTCCATCACTAATGGCAGCATCAAAGCCAGCCATGTCAGACTCAAAGCACCCACCAATTGCCACAAGAAGCCAACATACTTTATAGGCAGCAAAGGGATATTATTCACATATCATAACATATATATATTATATCATAATCATATCGATTCATAAACAATTCACACATATCGAATATATATGACCCGTGCAAAACCACGAGGCACGTGTCAATCATCAAATATAATCATGCCGATAATAAAGCAACTTACTTGGTTGGCCTTGGCCAGTGTTCTCTCTAAACTCGAGTAAGTTGTTCCTTGTGTCGTCGGGAGTTGCAAAACAAAAACTAACATGAAATACAACCTCGACATATGCATGAATACTATGATAAGTGACATGATAAATATTATGATAAATGATATGAAAAAGACGCTAGCAGGGTTGTATTATTGGGACCTCATGCGTTGTTGTGTGCTCATGCATTGGGGGATACCCCCATTCATTTGATAATACAAACACTTATGCTACTAGGAAGAGAAACGATCATTATGTTTGACATAGTGCTACTGTGATGGTCGTTAATCCTAACAGATGTCCTGTATCAACAGCTCCTAAAGAATGCTCGTCCAACTAGAAATGGGCTCAAAAAGTGTGTGAACCGACTGGTGGGTCCATACTCGCACATGTAGACTGTGTGTAAGAAATTACACATCCATATTGCCGATTACGATAGCCGTAGTAGGAAAATAGACTATTTGTAGGTCTTTGCATTATAACCATTGTATTATTTTGGTTTGATGCTATTTGTATTTGTATTAGTTTTATTCAAAAAGTAACAAATGAAGCCAGAAAGATTAAAGTTTATTTTATTATAAGGTTTCCGTACAGTTAATTCTCCA
The DNA here is from genome assembly GCF_002738365.1 of Cucurbita moschata. Classification (NCBI taxonomy): domain Eukaryota; kingdom Viridiplantae; phylum Streptophyta; class Magnoliopsida; order Cucurbitales; family Cucurbitaceae; genus Cucurbita; species Cucurbita moschata. The sequence continues at coordinate 174,140 of NW_019268598.1, read as the reverse complement.
TTTAATATTCATAAAATCGGTTTTACCAGAAAACCAATTGAAGTTTCCCCCACAAACCTCAACACCACTCCCAAACATATGAATCTACTCACCTTCCATTGAATCCTCCACCGCCGCCGATTTCTGAGCCAGATCGGAGAGGTTAGATCCCTCGGAGCCGCCGCGGGAGATGGCAGTGCCTCGGTGAAGCCGGCACCGGAAAGATCCAACGTGCGTCGTCGGAGAGCAGAGGCAGGTCGATCTAGCGCTCGGCGACCTCGTCATCTGCGCGTTCTTCTTCTGATCGTCTAGTTCCAACTCCGGCTGCGCGGATTTCGAGGTCGGCGAGTTGCAATTCGTCGTTACCTGTTTTGGCTCCGCGATGATCGGTTCCATTTGTGAGCGAAATCTGAATTAGGGCTTTTCCTTTTTTGTTTATTGTATTTTGTTTGTACGGATTCGCGTCTGCCGGAGGAAACTTCAATGGCGGATTTCTCCGGTCCGATCCGTTCTGGATCTGTGGGGAATTTGTATGGAAGTGTTTGGATTAGGGGTTTTGATTGAAATTGGGGGTTTCCTCCATGCCTTCAAACAAACACTTCTATTTTTAATCTACCGTTTATGGCTTGGATTCCTTGAATTTATTATTAATTTTAAAATATAAGGAAAAATAATATATATATATATATAATATACCGTTTATGGGCATGGGTTAGTTGAATTTATTATTAATTTTAAAATATAAACAAAATATATATATATATATATATATATATATATATATATATATATATATATATATATATAATACCATTTATGGGCATAATTAGTTGAATTTATTATTAATTTTAAAATATAAACTATATATATATGCAGTTTATGGACATAGATTAGTTGAATTTATTATTAATTTTAAAATATGAGCTATATATATTAGTTGAATTTATTATTAATTTTAAAATATAAGCAAAAATATATATATATATATATAGTTTAGGAGTTAATTAATCGCATTAAAATTTAAAAAAGGATTAAAAAATAATTTCATGATTTATAAATTTATTTGAGTTTTATTGAGGTTAGAAAAAAAATTCTAAAAATTAGAATGATTTATAAGTACAGAAACCACCCATTCAAATTTATTATTAACTTTAAAATATACATTTTGTTTACGTACATTTATTTTATTTATTTAAATTTATTATTAAATTTAAAATATACATTTGGTTTATGTACATTTATTTTATTTTATGATTATTTATTTTTGGACCTCAACAATTTTATGTACATTTATTTATTTTATTTTATGATTATTTAAAAGGAAATTTTTTTCGTAACAAATTGTAATTAAATGTTTAAAAATGAGTAAATAAATGCTTTTATTAAAAATGAAAAAATTAAATAATTGCGTGAACTAATTAAATTCAAAAATTCGTACCTTTATTTTATTTTTATTTAATTTTATGATTATTTATTTTTAGAGCATTGAACCATTTTTAAGCATTTAAAACATATTTTTTTCCGTTATAAATGGTAATTAAATGTTTGAAAATGAGTAAATATATGTTTTTATTAAAAGTGAAAAAATTAAATAATTGCGTGAACCAATTAAATTCAAAAAATTTGTACATTTATTTTATTTTTATTTAATTTGATTATTTATTTTTAGACCACGATTTGAACCCTTTTTAACTATTTGAAAGGTAATTTTTTGGATTGTAATTAAATGTTTGAAAATGAGTAAATAAATGCTTTTATTAAAAATGAAAGAATTAAATAATGGCGTGAAATAATTAAATTCAACAAATTTATGGTTAGATTTTTTATTATTTAATAGGGATTATTTTAATGAATCCAACTGTAAAAGTATCAAATTTTATATTTACAAAATATTTTATAAAATAAAATTATCCATTATAATTTATAATTTTTCTTTTGGGATTAAAGAACCCAACTAATTGTTAGAGGCTTGTTTGGCTGCGGACTTTCCATGGCTGGGATTCGGATTATCTTGCTCCAATCCTAGATTAGGTTTTCCCAAACCCCGTTTTCTCGAATTTTTCATTACAGC